>NW_027364876.1:0-164611 GCF_046119375.1 Phyllobates terribilis
TTGAATCTTCTTTATCATGCTAGGATTAGCAGGAAAAAGCAAAAAATTTCAGAATTGCACCTTGCAATGTGGAGATATTACTGTTTGTGCATTTACAATATTCATTGATTTTGCCATTGAAAAACATGTTTTCATATACCAGAAATGTTTGAAGCTACTGACTGAATGAAAGGAGCTGGCATCTCACTCTCTTTGAATCTTCTTTATCATGCTAGGATTAACAGGAAAAAGCTAAAAATTTCAGAATTGCACCGTGCAATGTGGAGATATTACTGTTTGTGCATTTACAATATTCATTGATTTTTGCCATTGAAAAACATGTTTTTCATATACCAGAAATGTTTGAAGCTACTGACTGAATGAAAGGAGCTGGCATCTCACTCTCTTTGAATCTTCTTTATCATGCTAGGATTAGCAGGAAAAAGCAAAAAATTTCAGAATTGCACCTTGCAATGTGGAGATATTACTGTTTGTGCATTTACAATATTCATTGATTTTTGCCATTGAAAAACATGTTTTTCATATACCAGAAATGTTTGAAGCTACTGACTGAATGAAAGGAGCTGGCATCTCACTCTCTTTGAATCTTCTTTATCATGCTAGGATTAACAGGAAAAAGCTAAAAATTTCAGAATTGCACCGTGCAATGTGGAGATATTACTGTTTGTGCATTTACAATATTCATTGATTTTTGCCATTGAAAAACATGTTTTTCATATACCAGAAATGTTTGAAGCTACTGACTGAATGAAAGGAGCTGGCATCTCACTCTCTTTGAATCTTCTTTATCATGCTAGGATTAGCAGGAAAAAGCAAAAAATTTCAGAATTGCACCTTGCAATGTGGAGATATTACTGTTTGTGCATTTACAATATTCATTGATTTTTGCCATTGAAAAACATGTTTTTCATATACCAGAAATGTTTGAAGCTACTGACTGAATGAAAGGAGCTGGCATCTCACTCTCTTTGAATCTTCTTTATCATGCTAGGATTAACAGGAAAAAGCTAAAAATTTCAGAATTGCACCGTGCAATGTGGAGATATTACTGTTTGTGCATTTACAATATTCATTGATTTTTGCCATTGAAAAACATGTTTTTCATTATACCAGAAATGTTTGAAGCTACTGACTGAATGAAAGGAGCTGGCATCTCACTCTCTTTGAATCTTCTTTATCATGCTAGGATTAGCAGGAAAAAGCAAAAAATTTCAGAATTGCACCTTGCAATGTGGAGATATTACTGTTTGTGCATTTACAATATTCATTGATTTTTGCCATTGAAAAACATGTTTTTCATATACCAGAAATGTTTGAAGCTACTGACTGAATGAAAGGAGCTGGCATCTCACTCTCTTTGAATCTTCTTTATCATGCTAGGATTAACAGGAAAAAGCAAAAAATTTCAGAATTGCACCTTGCAATGTGGAGATATTACTGTTTGTGCATTTACAATATTCATTGATTTTTGCCATTGAAAAACATGTTTTTCATATACCAGAAATGTTTGAAGCTACTGACTGAATGAAAGGAGCTGGCATCTCACTCTCTTTGAATCTTCTTTATCATGCTAGGATTAACAGGAAAAAGCTAAAAATTTCAGAATTGCACCGTGCAATGTGGAGATATTACTGTTTGTGCATTTACAATATTCATTGATTTTTGCCATTGAAAAACATGTTTTTCATATACCAGAAATGTTTCAAGCTACTGACTGAATGAAAGGAGCTGGCATCTCACTCTCTTTGAATCTTCTTTATCATGCTAGGATTAGCAGGAAAAAGCAAAAAATTTCAGAATTGCACCTTGCAATGTGGAGATATTACTGTTTGTGCATTTACAATATTCATTGATTTTTGCCATTGAAAAACATGTTTTTCATATACCAGAAATGTTTGAAGCTACTGACTGAATGAAAGGAGCTGGCATCTCACTCTCTTTGAATCTTCTTTATCATGCTAGGATTAACAGGAAAAAGCTAAAAATTTCAGAATTGCACCGTGCAATGTGGAGATATTACTGTTTGTGCATTTACAATATTCATTGATTTTTGCCATTGAAAAACATGTTTTTCATATACCAGAAATGTTTGAAGCTACTGACTGAATGAAAGGAGCTGGCATCTCACTCTCTTTGAATCTTCTTTATCATGCTAGGATTAACAGGAAAAAGCTAAAAATTTCAGAATTGCACCGTGCAATGTGGAGATATTACTGTTTGTGCATTTACAATATTCATTGATTTTTGCCATTGAAAAACATGTTTTTCATATACCAGAAATGTTTGAAGCTACTGACTGAATGAAAGGAGCTGGCATCTCACTCTCTTTGAATCTTCTTTATCATGCTAGGATTAGCAGGAAAAAGCAAAAAATTTCAGAATTGCACCTTGCAATGTGGAGATATTACTGTTTGTGCATTTACAATATTCATTGATTTTTGCCATTGAAAAACATGTTTTTCATATACCAGAAATGTTTGAAGCTACTGACTGAATGAAAGGAGCTGGCATCTCACTCTCTTTGAATCTTCTTTATCATGCTAGGATTAACAGGAAAAAGCAAAAAATTTCAGAATTGCACCTTGCAATGTGGAGATATTACTGTTTGTGCATTTACAATATTCATTGATTTTTGCCATTGAAAAACATGTTTTTCATATACCAGAAATGTTTGAAGCTACTGACTGAATGAAAGGAGCTGGCATCTCACTCTCTTTGAATCTTCTTTATCATGCTAGGATTAACAGGAAAAAGCTAAAAATTTCAGAATTGCACCGTGCAATGTGGAGATATTACTGTTTGTGCATTTACAATATTCATTGATTTTTGCCATTGAAAAACATGTTTTTCATATACCAGAAATGTTTGAAGCTACTGACTGAATGAAAGGAGCTGGCATCTCACTCTCTTTGAATCTTCTTTATCATGCTAGGATTAGCAGGAAAAAGCAAAAAATTTCAGAATTGCACCTTGCAATGTGGAGATATTACTGTTTGTGCATTTACAATATTCATTGATTTTTGCCATTGAAAAACATGTTTTTCATATACCAGAAATGTTTGAAGCTACTGACTGAATGAAAGGAGCTGGCATCTCACTCTCTTTGAATCTTCTTTATCATGCTAGGATTAACAGGAAAAAGCTAAAAATTTCAGAATTGCACCGTGCAATGTGGAGATATTACTGTTTGTGCATTTACAATATTCATTGATTTTTGCCATTGAAAAACATGTTTTTCATATACCAGAAATGTTTGAAGCTACTGACTGAATGAAAGGAGCTGGCATCTCACTCTCTTTGAATCTTCTTTATCATGCTAGGATTAGCAGGAAAAAGCAAAAAATTTCAGAATTGCACCTTGCAATGTGGAGATATTACTGTTTGTGCATTTACAATATTCATTGATTTTTGCCATTGAAAAACATGTTTTTCATATACCAGAAATGTTTGAAGCTACTGACTGAATGAAAGGAGCTGGCATCTCACTCTCTTTGAATCTTCTTTATCATGCTAGGATTAACAGGAAAAAGCTAAAAATTTCAGAATTGCACCTTGCAATGTGGAGATATTACTGTTTGTGCATTTACAATATTCATTGATTTTTGCCATTGAAAAACATGTTTTTCATATACCAGAAATGTTTGAAGCTACTGACTGAATGAAAGGAGCTGGCATCTCACTCTCTTTGAATTTCTTTATCATGCTAGGATTAGCAGGAAAAAAGCAAAAAATTTCAGAATTGCACCTTGCAATGTGGAGATATTACTGTTTGTGCATTTACAATATTCATTGATTTTTGCCATTGAAAAACATGTTTTTCATATACCAGAAATGTTTGAAGCTACTGACTGAATGAAAGGAGCTGGCATCTCACTCTCTTTGAATCCTCTTTATCATGCTAGGATTTACAGGAAAAAGCTAAAAATTTCAGAATTGCACCGTGCAATGTGGAGATATTACTGTTTGTGCATTTACAATATTCATTGATTTTTGCCATTGAAAAACATGTTTTTCATATACCAGAAATGTTTGAAGCTACTGACTGAATGAAAGGAGCTGGCATCTCACTCTCTTTGAATCTTCTTTATCATGCTAGGATTAGCAGGAAAAAGCAAAAAATTTCAGAATTGCACCTTGCAATGTGGAGATATTACTGTTTGTGCATTTACAATATTCATTGATTTTTGCCATTGAAAAACATGTTTTTCATATACCAGAAATGTTTGAAGCTACTGACTGAATGAAAGGAGCTGGCATCTCACTCTCTTTGAATCTTCTTTATCATGCTAGGATTAACAGGAAAAAGCAAAAAATTTCAGAATTGCACCTTGCAATGTGGAGATATTACTGTTTGTGCATTTACAATATTCATTGATTTTTGCCATTGAAAAACATGTTTTTCATATACCAGAAATGTTTGAAGCTACTGACTGAATGAAAGGAGCTGGCATCTCACTCTCTTTGAATCTTCTTTATCATGCTAGGATTAACAGGAAAAAGCTAAAAATTTCAGAATTGCACCGTGCAATGTGGAGATATTACTGTTTGTGCATTTACAATATTCATTGATTTTTGCCATTGAAAAACATGTTTTTCATATACCAGAAATGTTTGAAGCTACTGACTGAATGAAAGGAGCTGGCATCTCACTCTCTTTGAATCTTCTTTATCATGCTAGGATTAGCAGGAAAAAGCAAAAAATTTCAGAATTGCACCTTGCAATGTGGAGATATTACTGTTTGTGCATTTACAATATTCATTGATTTTTGCCATTGAAAAACATGTTTTTCATATACCAGAAATGTTTGAAGCTACTGACTGAATGAAAGGAGCTGGCATCTCACTCTCTTTGAATCTTCTTTATCATGCTAGGATTAGCAGGAAAAAGCAAAAAATTTCAGAATTGCACCTTGCAATGTGGAGATATTACTGTTTGTGCATTTACAATATTCATTGATTTTTGCCATTGAAAAACATGTTTTTCATATACCAGAAATGTTTGAAGCTACTGACTGAATGAAAGGAGCTGGCATCTCACTCTCTTTGAATCTTCTTTATCATGCTAGGATTAACAGGAAAAAGCAAAAAATTTCAGAATTGCACCTTGCAATGTGGAGATATTACTGTTTGTGCATTTACAATATTCATTGATTTTTGCCATTGAAAAACATGTTTTTCATATACCAGAAATGTTTGAAGCTACTGACTGAATGAAAGGAGCTGGCATCTCACTCTCTTTGAATCTTCTTTATCATGCTAGGATTAACAGGAAAAAGCTAAAAATTTCAGAATTGCACCGTGCAATGTGGAGATATTACTGTTTGTGCATTTACAATATTCATTGATTTTTGCCATTGAAAAACATGTTTTTCATATACCAGAAATGTTTGAAGCTACTGACTGAATGAAAGGAGCTGGCATCTCACTCTCTTTGAATCTTCTTTATCATGCTAGGATTAGCAGGAAAAAGCAAAAAATTTCAGAATTGCACCTTGCAATGTGGAGATATTACTGTTTGTGCATTTACAATATTCATTGATTTTTGCCATTGAAAAACATGTTTTTCATATACCAGAAATGTTTGAAGCTACTGACTGAATGAAAGGAGCTGGCATCTCACTCTCTTTGAATCTTCTTTATCATGCTAGGATTAACAGGAAAAAGCTAAAAATTTCAGAATTGCACCGTGCAATGTGGAGATATTACTGTTTGTGCATTTACAATATTCATTGATTTTTGCCATTGAAAAACATGTTTTTCATATACCAGAAATGTTTGAAGCTACTGACTGAATGAAAGGAGCTGGCATCTCACTCTCTTTGAATCTTCTTTATCATGCTAGGATTAGCAGGAAAAAGCAAAAAATTTCAGAATTGCACCTTGCAATGTGGAGATATTACTGTTTGTGCATTTACAATATTCATTGATTTTTGCCATTGAAAAACATGTTTTTCATATACCAGAAATGTTTGAAGCTACTGACTGAATGAAAGGAGCTGGCATCTCACTCTCTTTGAATCTTCTTTATCATGCTAGGATTAACAGGAAAAAGCAAAAAATTTCAGAATTGCACCTTGCAATGTGGAGATATTACTGTTTGTGCATTTACAATATTCATTGATTTTTGCCATTGAAAAACATGTTTTTCATATACCAGAAATGTTTGAAGCTACTGACTGAATGAAAGGAGCTGGCATCTCACTCTCTTTGAATCTTCTTTATCATGCTAGGATTAACAGGAAAAAGCTAAAAATTTCAGAATTGCACCGTGCAATGTGGAGATATTACTGTTTGTGCATTTACAATATTCATTGATTTTTGCCATTGAAAAACATGTTTTTCATATACCAGAAATGTTTGAAGCTACTGACTGAATGAAAGGAGCTGGCATCTCACTCTCTTTGAATCTTCTTTATCATGCTAGGATTAGCAGGAAAAAGCAAAAAATTTCAGAATTGCACCTTGCAATGTGGAGATATTACTGTTTGTGCAATTACAATATTCATTGATTTTTGCCATTGAAAAACATGTTTTTCATATACCAGAAATGTTTGAAGCTACTGACTGAATGAAAGGAGCTGGCATCTCACTCTCTTTGAATCTTCTTTATCATGCTAGGATTAACAGGAAAAAGCAAAAAATTTCAGAATTGCACCTTGCAATGTGGAGATATTACTGTTTGTGCATTTACAATATTCATTGATTTTTGCCATTGAAAAACATGTTTTTCATATACCAGAAATGTTTGAAGCTACTGACTGAATGAAAGGAGCTGGCATCTCACTCTCTTTGAATCTTCTTTATCATGCTAGGATTAACAGGAAAAAGCTAAAAATTTCAGAATTGCACCGTGCAATGTGGAGATATTACTGTTTGTGCATTTACAATATTCATTGATTTTTGCCATTGAAAAACATGTTTTTCATATACCAGAAATGTTTGAAGCTACTGACTGAATGAAAGGAGCTGGCATCTCACTCTCTTTGAATCTTCTTTATCATGCTAGGATTAGCAGGAAAAAGCAAAAAATTTCAGAATTGCACCTTGCAATGTGGAGATATTACTGTTTGTGCATTTACAATATTCATTGATTTTTGCCATTGAAAAACATGTTTTTCATATACCAGAAATGTTTGAAGCTACTGACTGAATGAAAGGAGCTGGCATCTCACTCTCTTTGAATCTTCTTTATCATGCTAGGATTAACAGGAAAAAGCTAAAAATTTCAGAATTGCACCGTGCAATGTGGAGATATTACTGTTTGTGCATTTACAATATTCATTGATTTTTGCCATTGAAAAACATGTTTTTCATATACCAGAAATGTTTGAAGCTACTGACTGAATGAAAGGAGCTGGCATCTCACTCTCTTTGAATCTTCTTTATCATGCTAGGATTAGCAGAAAAAAGCAAAAAATTTCAGAATTGCACCTTGCAATGTGGAGATATTACTGTTTGTGCATTTACAATATTCATTGATTTTTGCCATTGAAAAACATGTTTTTCATATACCAGAAATGTTTGAAGCTACTGACTGAATGAAAGGAGCTGGCATCTCACTCTCTTTGAATCTTCTTTATCATGCTAGGATTAGCAGGAAAAAGCAAAAAATTTCAGAATTGCACCTTGCAATGTGGAGATATTACTGTTTGTGCATTTACAATATTCATTGATTTTTGCCATTGAAAAACATGTTTTTCATATACCAGAAATGTTTGAAGCTACTGACTGAATGAAAGGAGCTGGCATCTCACTCTCTTTGAATCTTCTTTATCATGCTAGGATTAACAGGAAAAAGCAAAAAATTTCAGAATTGCACCTTGCAATGTGGAGATATTACTGTTTGTGCATTTACAATATTCATTGATTTTTGCCATTGAAAAACATGTTTTTCATATACCAGAAATGTTTGAAGCTACTGACTGAATGAAAGGAGCTGGCATCTCACTCTCTTTGAATCTTCTTTATCATGCTAGGATTAACAGGAAAAAGCTAAAAATTTCAGAATTGCACCGTGCAATGTGGAGATATTACTGTTTGTGCATTTACAATATTCATTGATTTTTGCCATTGAAAAACATGTTTTTCATATACCAGAAATGTTTGAAGCTACTGACTGAATGAAAGGAGCTGGCATCTCACTCTCTTTGAATCTTCTTTATCATGCTAGGATTAGCAGGAAAAAGCAAAAAATTTCAGAATTGCACCTTGCAATGTGGAGATATTACTGTTTGTGCATTTACAATATTCATTGATTTTTGCCATTGAAAAACATGTTTTTCATATACCAGAAATGTTTGAAGCTACTGACTGAATGAAAGGAGCTGGCATCTCACTCTCTTTGAATCTTCTTTATCATGCTAGGATTAACAGGAAAAAGCTAAAAATTTCAGAATTGCACCGTGCAATGTGGAGATATTACTGTTTGTGCATTTACAATATTCATTGATTTTTGCCATTGAAAAACATGTTTTTCATATACCAGAAATGTTTGAAGCTACTGACTGAATGAAAGGAGCTGGCATCTCACTCTCTTTGAATCTTCTTTATCATGCTAGGATTAGCAGGAAAAAGCAAAAAATTTCAGAATTGCACCTTGCAATGTGGAGATATTACTGTTTGTGCATTTACAATATTCATTGATTTTTGCCATTGAAAAACATGTTTTTCATATACCAGAAATGTTTGAAGCTACTGACTGAATGAAAGGAGCTGGCATCTCACTCTCTTTGAATCTTCTTTATCATGCTAGGATTAACAGGAAAAAGCTAAAAATTTCAGAATTGCACCTTGCAATGTGGAGATATTACTGTTTGTGCATTTACAATATTCATTGATTTTTGCCATTGAAAAACATGTTTTTCATATACCAGAAATGTTTGAAGCTACTGACTGAATGAAAGGAGCTGGCATCTCACTCTCTTTGAATCTTCTTTATCATGCTAGGATTAGCAGGAAAAAGCAAAAAATTTCAGAATTGCACCTTGCAATGTGGAGATATTACTGTTTGTGCATTTACAATATTCATTGATTTTTGCCATTGAAAAACATGTTTTTCATATACCAGAAATGTTTGAAGCTACTGACTGAATGAAAAGAGCTGGCATCTCACTCTCTTTGAATCTTCTTTATCATGCTAGGATTAACAGGAAAAAGCTAAAAATTTCAGAATTGCACCGTGCAATGTGGAGATATTACTGTTTGTGCATTTACAATATTCATTGATTTTTGCCATTGAAAAACATGTTTTTCATATACCAGAAATGTTTGAAGCTACTGACTGAATGAAAGGAGCTGGCATCTCACTCTCTTTGAATCTTCTTTATCATGCTAGGATTAGCAGGAAAAAGCAAAAAATTTCAGAATTGCACCTTGCAATGTGGAGATATTACTGTTTGTGCATTTACAATATTCATTGATTTTTGCCATTGAAAAACATGTTTTTCATATACCAGAAATGTTTGAAGCTACTGACTGAATGAAAGGAGCTGGCATCTCACTCTCTTTGAATCTTCTTTATCATGCTAGGATTAACAGGAAAAAGCAAAAAATTTCAGAATTGCACCTTGCAATGTGGAGATATTACTGTTTGTGCATTTACAATATTCATTGATTTTTGCCATTGAAAAACATGTTTTTCATATACCAGAAATGTTTGAAGCTACTGACTGAATGAAAGGAGCTGGCATCTCACTCTCTTTGAATCTTCTTTATCATGCTAGGATTAACAGGAAAAAGCTAAAAATTTCAGAATTGCACCGTGCAATGTGGAGATATTACTGTTTGTGCATTTACAATATTCATTGATTTTTGCCATTGAAAAACATGTTTTTCATATACCAGAAATGTTTGAAGCTACTGACTGAATGAAAGGAGCTGGCATCTCACTCTCTTTGAATCTTCTTTATCATGCTAGGATTAGCAGGAAAAAGCAAAAAATTTCAGAATTGCACCTTGCAATGTGGAGATATTACTGTTTGTGCATTTACAATATTCATTGATTTTTGCCATTGAAAAACATGTTTTTCATATACCAGAAATGTTTGAAGCTACTGACTGAATGAAAGGAGCTGGCATCTCACTCTCTTTGAATCTTCTTTATCATGCTAGGATTAACAGGAAAAAGCTAAAAATTTCAGAATTGCACCGTGCAATGTGGAGATATTACTGTTTGTGCATTTACAATATTCATTGATTTTTGCCATTGAAAAACATGTTTTTCATATACCAGAAATGTTTGAAGCTACTGACTGAATGAAAGGAGCTGGCATCTCACTCTCTTTGAATCTTCTTTATCATGCTAGGATTAGCAGGAAAAAGCAAAAAATTTCAGAATTGCACCTTGCAATGTGGAGATATTACTGTTTGTGCATTTACAATATTCATTGATTTTTGCCATTGAAAAACATGTTTTTCATATACCAGAAATGTTTGAAGCTACTGACTGAATGAAAGGAGCTGGCATCTCACTCTCTTTGAATCTTCTTTATCATGCTAGGATTAGCAGGAAAAAGCAAAAAATTTCAGAATTGCACCTTGCAATGTGGAGATATTACTGTTTGTGCATTTACAATATTCATTGATTTTTGCCATTGAAAAACATGTTTTTCATATACCAGAAATGTTTGAAGCTACTGACTGAATGAAAGGAGCTGGCATCTCACTCTCTTTGAATCTTCTTTATCATGCTAGGATTAACAGGAAAAAGCAAAAAATTTCAGAATTGCACCTTGCAATGTGGAGATATTACTGTTTGTGCATTTACAATATTGATTGATTTTTGCCATTGAAAAACGTCCAGAAATGTTTGAAGCTACTGACTGAATGAAAGGAGCTGGCATCTCACTCTCTTTGAATCTTCTTTATCATGCTAGGATTAACAGGAAAAAGCTAAAAATTTCAGAATTGCACCGTGCAATGTGGAGATATTACTGTTTGTGCATTTACAATGTACATTGATTTTTGCCATTGAAAAACATGTTTTTCATATACCAGAAATGTTTGAAGCTACTGACTGAATGAAAGGAGCTGGCATCTCACTCTCTTTGAATCTTCTTTATCATGCTAGGATTAGCAGGAAAAAGCAAAAAATTTCAGAATTGCACCTTGCAATGTGGAGATATTACTGTTTGTGCATTTACAATATTCATTGATTTTTGCCATTGAAAAACATGTTTTTCATATACCAGAAATGTTTGAAGCTACTGACTGAATGAAAGGAGCTGGCATCTCACTCTCTTTGAATCTTCTTTATCATGCTAGGATTAACAGGAAAAAGCAAAAAATTTCAGAATTGCACCTTGCAATGTGGAGATATTACTGTTTGTGCATTTACAATATTCATTGATTTTTGCCATTGAAAAACATGTTTTTCATATACCAGAAATGTTTGAAGCTACTGACTGAATGAAAGGAGCTGGCATCTCACTCTCTTTGAATCTTCTTTATCATGCTAGGATTAACAGGAAAAAGCTAAAAATTTCAGAATTGCACCGTGCAATGTGGAGATATTACTGTTTGTGCATTTACAATATTCATTGATTTTTGCCATTGAAAAACATGTTTTTCATATACCAGAAATGTTTGAAGCTACTGACTGAATGAAAGGAGCTGGCATCTCACTCTCTTTGAATCTTCTTTATCATGCTAGGATTAGCAGGAAAAAGCAAAAAATTTCAGAATTGCACCTTGCAATGTGGAGATATTACTGTTTGTGCATTTACAATATTCATTGATTTTTGCCATTGAAAAACGTCCAGAAATGTTTGAAGCTACTGACTGAATGAAAGGAGCTGGCATCTCACTCTCTTTGAATCTTCTTTATCATGCTAGGATTAGCAGGAAAAAGCAAAAAATTTCAGAATTGCACCTTGCAATGTGGAGATATTACTGTTTGTGCATTTACAATATTCATTGATTTTTGCCATTGAAAAACATGTTTTTCATATACCAGAAATGTTTGAAGCTACTGACTGAATGAAAGGAGCTGGCATCTCACTCTGAATCTTCTTTATCATGCTAGGATTAGCAGGAAAAAGCAAACAATTTCAGAATTGCACCTTGCAATGTGGAGATATTACTGTTTGTGCATTTACAATATTCATTGATTTTTGCCATTGAAAAACATGTTTTTCATATACCAGAAATGTTTGAAGCTACTGACTGAATGAAAGGAGCTGGCATCTCACTCTCTTTGAATCTTCTTTATCATGCTAGGATTAACAGGAAAAAGCTAAAAATTTCAGAATTGCACCGTGCAATGTGGAGATATTACTGTTTGTGCATTTACAATATTCATTGATTTTTGCCATTGAAAAACATGTTTTTCATATACCAGAAATGTTTGAAGCTACTGACTGATTGAAAGGAGCTGGCATCTCACTCTCTTTGAATCTTCTTTATCATGCTAGGATTAGCAGGAAAAAGCAAAAAATTTCAGAATTGCACCTTGCAATGTGGAGATATTACTGTTTGTGCATTTACAATATTCATTGATTTTTGCCATTGAAAAACATGTTTTTCATATACCAGAAATGTTTGAAGCTACTGACTGAATGAAAGGAGCTGGCATCTCACTCTCTTTGAATCTTCTTTATCATGCTAGGATTAACAGGAAAAAGCAAAAAATTTCAGAATTGCACCTTGCAATGTGGAGATATTACTGTTTGTGCATTTACAATATTCATTGATTTTTGCCATTGAAAAACATGTTTTTCATATACCAGAAATGTTTGAAGCTACTGACTGAATGAAAGGAGCTGGCATCTCACTCTCTTTGAATCTTCTTTATCATGCTAGGATTAACAGGAAAAAGCAAAAAATTTCAGAATTGCACCTTGCAATGTGGAGATATTACTGTTTGTGCATTTACAATATTCATTGATTTTTGCCATTGAAAAACGTCCAGAAATGTTTGAAGCTACTGACTGAATGAAAGGAGCTGGCATCTCACTCTCTTTGAATCTTCTTTATCATGCTAGGATTAACAGGAAAAAGCTAAAAATTTCAGAATTGCACCGTGCAATGTGGAGATATTACTGTTTGTGCATTTACAATATTCATTGATTTTTGCCATTGAAAAACATGTTTTTCATATACCAGAAATGTTTGAAGCTACTGACTGAATGAAAGGAGCTGGCATCTCACTCTCTTTGAATCTTCTTTATCATGCTAGGATTAGCAGGAAAAAGCAAAAAATTTCAGAATTGCACCTTGCAATGTGGAGATATTACTGTTTGTGCATTTACAATATTCATTGATTTTTGCCATTGAAAAACATGTTTTTCATATACCAGAAATGTTTGAAGCTACTGACTGAATGAAAGGAGCTGGCATCTCACTCTCTTTGAATCTTCTTTATCATGCTAGGATTAACAGGAAAAAGCAAAAAATTTCAGAATTGCACCTTGCAATGTGGAGATATTACTGTTTGTGCATTTACAATATTCATTGATTTTTGCCATTGAAAAACATGTTTTTCATATACCAGAAATGTTTGAAGCTACTGACTGAATGAAAGGAGCTGGCATCTCACTCTCTTTGAATCTTCTTTATCATGCTAGGATTAACAGGAAAAAGCTAAAAATTTCAGAATTGCACCGTGCAATGTGGAGATATTACTGTTTGTGCATTTACAATATTCATTGATTTTTGCCATTGAAAAACATGTTTTTCATATACCAGAAATGTTTGAAGCTACTGACTGAATGAAAGGAGCTGGCATCTCACTCTCTTTGAATCTTCTTTATCATGCTAGGATTAACAGGAAAAAGCAAAAAATTTCAGAATTGCACCTTGCAATGTGGAGATATTACTGTTTGTGCATTTACAATATTCATTGATTTTTGCCATTGAAAAACATGTTTTTCATATACCAGAAATGTTTGAAGCTACTGACTGAATGAAAGGAGCTGGCATCTCACTCTCTTTGAATCTTCTTTATCATGCTAGGATTAACAGGAAAAAGCTAAAAATTTCAGAATTGCACCGTGCAATGTGGAGATATTACTGTTTGTGCATTTACAATATTCATTGATTTTTGCCATTGAAAAACATGTTTTTCATATACCAGAAATGTTTGAAGCTACTGACTGAATGAAAGGAGCTGGCATCTCACTCTCTTTGAATCTTCTTTATCATGCTAGGATTAGCAGGAAAAAGCAAAAAATTTCAGAATTGCACCTTGCAATGTGGAGATATTACTGTTTGTGCATTTACAATATTCATTGATTTTTGCCATTGAAAAACATGTTTTTCATATACCAGAAATGTTTGAAGCTACTGACTGAATGAAAGGAGCTGGCATCTCACTCTCTTTGAATCTTCTTTATCATGCTAGGATTAACAGGAAAAAGCTAAAAATTTCAGAATTGCACCTTGCAATGTGGAGATATTACTGTTTGTGCATTTACAATATTCATTGATTTTTGCCATTGAAAAACATGTTTTTCATATACCAGAAATGTTTGAAGCTACTGACTGAATGAAAGGAGCTGGCATCTCACTCTCTTTGAATCTTCTTTATCATGCTAGGATTAGCAGGAAAAAGCAAAAAATTTCAGAATTGCACCTTGCAATGTGGAGATATTACTGTTTGTGCATTTACAATATTCATTGATTTTTGCCATTGAAAAACATGTTTTTCATATACCAGAAATGTTTGAAGCTACTGACTGAATGAAAGGAGCTGGCATCTCACTCTCTTTGAATCTTCTTTATCATGCTAGGATTAACAGGAAAAAGCTAAAAATTTCAGAATTGCACCGTGCAATGTGGAGATATTACTGTTTGTGCATTTACAATATTCATTGATTTTTGCCATTGAAAAACATGTTTTTCATATACCAGAAATGTTTGAAGCTACTGACTGAATGAAAGGAGCTGGCATCTCACTCTCTTTGAATCTTCTTTATCATGCTAGGATTAGCAGGAAAAAGCAAAAAATTTCAGAATTGCACCTTGCAATGTGGAGATATTACTGTTTGTGCATTTACAATATTCATTGATTTTTGCCATTGAAAAACATGTTTTTCATATACCAGAAATGTTTGAAGCTACTGACTGAATGAAAGGAGCTGGCATCTCACTCTCTTTGAATCTTCTTTATCATGCTAGGATTAACAGGAAAAAGCAAAAAATTTCAGAATTGCACCTTGCAATGTGGAGATATTACTGTTTGTGCATTTACAATATTCATTGATTTTTGCCATTGAAAAACATGTTTTTCATATACCAGAAATGTTTGAAGCTACTGACTGAATGAAAGGAGCTGGCATCTCACTCTCTTTGAATCTTCTTTATCATGCTAGGATTAACAGGAAAAAGCTAAAAATTTCAGAATTGCACCGTGCAATGTGGAGATATTACTGTTTGTGCATTTACAATATTCATTGATTTTTGCCATTGAAAAACATGTTTTTCATATACCAGAAATGTTTGAAGCTACTGACTGAATGAAAGGAGCTGGCATCTCACTCTCTTTGAATCTTCTTTATCATGCTAGGATTAGCAGGAAAAAGCAAAAAATTTCAGAATTGCACCTTGCAATGTGGAGATATTACTGTTTGTGCATTTACAATATTCATTGATTTTTGCCATTGAAAAACATGTTTTTCATATACCAGAAATGTTTGAAGCTACTGACTGAATGAAAGGAGCTGGCATCTCACTCTCTTTGAATCTTCTTTATCATGCTAGGATTAACAGGAAAAAGCTAAAAATTTCAGAATTGCACCGTGCAATGTGGAGATATTACTGTTTGTGCATTTACAATATTCATTGATTTTTGCCATTGAAAAACATGTTTTTCATATACCAGAAATGTTTGAAGCTACTGACTGAATGAAAGGAGCTGGCATCTCACTCTCTTTGAATCTTCTTTATCATGCTAGGATTAGCAGGAAAAAGCAAAAAATTTCAGAATTGCACCTTGCAATGTGGAGATATTACTGTTTGTGCATTTACAATATTCATTGATTTTTGCCATTGAAAAACATGTTTTTCATATACCAGAAATGTTTGAAGCTACTGACTGAATGAAAGGAGCTGGCATCTCACTCTCTTTGAATCTTCTTTATCATGCTAGGATTAGCAGGAAAAAGCAAAAAATTTCAGAATTGCACCTTGCAATGTGGAGATATTACTGTTTGTGCATTTACAATATTCATTGATTTTTGCCATTGAAAAACATGTTTTTCATATACCAGAAATGTTTGAAGCTACTGACTGAATGAAAGGAGCTGGCATCTCACTCTCTTTGAATCTTCTTTATCATGCTAGGATTAACAGGAAAAAGCAAAAAATTTCAGAATTGCACCTTGCAATGTGGAGATATTACTGTTTGTGCATTTACAATATTCATTGATTTTTGCCATTGAAAAACATGTTTTTCATATACCAGAAATGTTTGAAGCTACTGACTGAATGAAAGGAGCTGGCATCTCACTCTCTTTGAATCTTCTTTATCATGCTAGGATTAACAGGAAAAAGCTAAAAATTTCAGAATTGCACCGTGCAATGTGGAGATATTACTGTTTGTGCATTTACAATATTCATTGATTTTTGCCATTGAAAAACATGTTTTTCATATACCAGAAATGTTTGAAGCTACTGACTGAATTAAAGGAGCTGGCATCTCACTCTCTTTGAATCTTCTTTATCATGCTAGGATTAGCAGGAAAAAGCAAAAAATTTCAGAATTGCACCTTGCAATGTGGAGATATTACTGTTTGTGCATTTACAATATTCATTGATTTTTGCCATTGAAAAACATGTTTTTCATATACCAGAAATGTTTGAAGCTACTGACTGAATGAAAGGAGCTGGCATCTCACTCTCTTTGAATCTTCTTTATCATGCTAGGATTAACAGGAAAAAGCTAAAAATTTCAGAATTGCACCGTGCAATGTGGAGATATTACTGTTTGTGCATTTACAATATTCATTGATTTTTGCCATTGAAAAACATGTTTTTCATATACCAGAAATGTTTGAAGCTACTGACTGAATGAAAGGAGCTGGCATCTCACTCTCTTTGAATCTTCTTTATCATGCTAAGAGGAGCAGGAAAAAGCAAAAAATTTCAGAATTGCACCTTGCAATGCGGAGAAATTACTGTTTGTGCATTTACAATATTCATTGATTTTTGCCATTGAAAAACATCATGTTATTCATATACCAGAAATGTTTGAAGCTACTGACTGAATGAAAGGAGCTGGCATCTCACTCTCTTTGAATCTTCTTTATCATGCTAAGAGGAGCAGGGAAAAGCAAAAAATTTCAGAATTGCACCTTGCAATGTGGAGAAATTACTGTTTGTGCATTTACAATATTCATTGATTTTTACCATTGAAAAACGTCCAGAAATGATTGAAGCTACTGACTGAATGAAAGTAGCTGGCATCTCACTCTCTTTGAATCTTCTTTATCATGCTAAGACGAGCAGGAAAAAGCAAAAAATTTCAGACTTGCACCTTGCAATGCGGAGAAATTACTGTTTGTGCATTTACAATATTCATTGATTTTTGCCATTGAAAAACATCATGTTATTCATATACCAGAAATGTTTGAAGCTACTGACTGAATGAAAGGAGCTGGCATCTCACTCTCTTTGAATCTTCTTTATCATGCTAAGAGGAGCAGGAAAAAGCAAAAAATTTCAGAATTGCACCTTGCAATGCGGAGAAATTACTGTTTGTGCATTTACAATATTCATTGATTTTTGCCATTGAAAAACGTCCAGAAATGATTGAAGCTACTGACTGAATGAAAGGAGCTGGCATCTCACTCTCTTTGAATCTTGTTTATCATGCTAAGAGGAGCAGGAAAAAGCAAAAAATTTCAGAATTGCACCTTGCAATGCGGAGAAATTACTGTTTGTGCATTTACAATATTCATTGATTTTTGCCATTGAAAAACATCATGTTATTCATATACCAGAAATGATTGAAGCTACTGACTGAATGAAAGGAGCTGGCATCTCACTCTCTTTGAATCTTCTTTATCATGCTAAGAGGAGCAGGAAAAAGTAAAAAATTTCAGAATTGCACCTTGCAATGCGGAGAAATTACTGTTTGTGCATTTATAATATTCAATGATTTTTGCCATTGAAAAACGTCCAGAAATGATTGAAGCTACTGACTGAACGAAAGGAGCTGGCATCTCACTCTCTTTGAATCTTCTTTATCATGCTAAGAGGAGCAGGAAAAAGCAAAAAATTTCAGAATTGCACCTTGCAATGCGGAGAAATTACTGTTTGTGCATTTACAATATTCATTGATTTTTGCCATTGAAAAACGTCCAGAAATGATTGAAGCTACTGACTGAATGAAAGGAGCTGGCATCTCACTCTCTTTGAATCTTCTTTATCATGCTAAGAGGAGCAGGAAAAAGCAAAAAATTTCAGAATTGCACCTTGCAATGCGGAGAAATTACTGTTTGTGCATTTACAATATTCATTGATTTTTGCCATTGAAAAACATCATGTTATTCATATACCAGAAATGTTTGAAGCTACTGACTGAATGAAAGGAGCTGACATCTCACGCTCTTTGAATCTTCTTTATCATGCTAAGAGGAGCAGGAAAAAGCAAAAAATTTCAGAATTGCACCTTGCAATGCGGAGAAATTACTGTTTGTGCATTTACAATATTCATTGATTTTTGCCATTGAAAAACGTCCAGAATTGATTGAAGCTACTGACTGAATGAAAGGAGCTGGCATCTCACTCTCTTTGAATCTTCTTTATCATGCTAAGAGGAGCAGGAAAAAGCAAAAAATTTCAGAATTGCACCTTGCAATGCGGAGAAATTACTGTTTGTGCATTTACAATATTCATTGATTTTTGCCATTGAAAAACATCATGTTATTCATATACCAGAAATGTTTGAAGCTACTGACTGAATGAATGGAGCTGGCATCTCACTCTCTTTGAATCTTCTTTATCATGCTAAGAGGAGCAGGAAAAAGCAAAAAATTTCAGAATTGCACCTTGCAATGCGGAGAAATTACTGTT
This sequence comes from Phyllobates terribilis, assembly GCF_046119375.1. Taxonomy (NCBI): domain Eukaryota; kingdom Metazoa; phylum Chordata; class Amphibia; order Anura; family Dendrobatidae; genus Phyllobates; species Phyllobates terribilis. Next base: position 19,012 of record NW_027364876.1, read on the forward strand.
TGTGCATTTACAATATTCATTGATTTTTGCCATTGAAAAACATCATGTTATTCATATACCAGAAATGTTTGAAGCTACTGACTGAATGAAAGGAGCTGGCATCTCACTCTCTTTGAATCTTCTTTATCATGCTAAGAGGAGCAGGGAAAAGCAAAAAATTTCAGAATTGCACCTTGCAATGTGGAGAAATTACTGTTTGTGCATTTACAATATTCATTGATTTTTACCATTGAAAAACGTCCAGAAATGATTGAAGCTACTGACTAAATGAAAGTAGCTGGCATCTCACTCTCTTTGAATCTTCTTTATCATGCTAAGACGAGCAGGAAAAAGCAAAAAATTTCAGACTTGCACCTTGCAATGCGGAGAAATTACTGTTTGTGCATTTACAATATTCATTGATTTTTGCCATTGAAAAACATCATGTTATTCATATACCAGAAATGTTTGAAGCTACTGACTGAATGAAAGGAGCTGGCATCTCACTCTCTTTGAATCTTCTTTATCATGCTAAGAGGAGCAGGAAAAAGCAAAAAATTTCAGAATTGCACCTTGCAATGCGGAGAAATTACTGTTTGTGCATTTACAATATTCATTGATTTTTGCCATTGAAAAACGTCCAGAAATGATTGAAGCTACTGACTGAATGAAAGGAGCTGGCATCTCACTCTCTTTGAATCTTCTTTATCATGCTAAGAGGAGCAGGAAAAAGCAAAAAATTTCAGAATTGCACCTTGCAATGCGGAGAAATTACTGTTTGTGCATTTACAATATTCATTGATTTTTGCCATTGAAAAACGTCCAGAAATTATTGAAGCTACTGACTGAATGAAGAGCTGGCATCTCACTCTCTTTGAATCTTCTTTATCATGCTAAGAGGAGCAGGAAAAAGCAAAAAATTTCAGAATTGCACCTTGCAATGCGGAGAAATTACTGTTTGTGCATTTACAATATTCATTGATTTTTGCCATTGAAAAACATCATGTTATTCATATACCAGAAATGTTTGAAGCTACTGACTGAATGAAAGGAGCTGGCATCTCACTCTCTTTGAATCTTCTTTATCATGCTAAGAGGAGCAGGAAAAAGCAAAAAATTTCAGAATTGCACCTTGCAATGCGGAGAAATTACTGTTTGTGCATTTACAATATTCATTGATTTTTGCCATTGAAAAACGTCCAGAAATGATTGAAGCTACTGACTGAATGAAAGGAGCTGGCATCTCACTCTCTTTGAATCTTCTTTATCATGCTAAGAGGAGCAGGAAAAAGCAAAAAATTTCAGAATTGCACCTTGCAATGCGGAGAAATTACTGTTTGTGCATTTACAATATTCATTGATTTTTGCCATTGAAAAACGTCCAGAAATGATTGAAGCTACTGACTGAATGAAAGGAGCTGGCATCTCACTCTCTTTGAATCTTCTTTATCATGCTAAGAGGAGCAGGAAAAAGCAAAAAATTTCAGAATTGCACCTTGCAATGCGGAGAAATTACTGTTTGTGCATTTACAATATTCATTGATTTTTGCCATTGAAAAACATGTTATTCATATACCAGAAATGTTTGAAGCTACTGACTGAATGAAAGGAGCTGGCACCTCACTCTCTTTGAATCTTCTTTATCATGCTAAGAGGAGCGGGAAAAAGCAAAAAATTTCAGAATTGCACCTTGCAATGCGGAGAAATTACTGTTTGTGCATATACAATATTCATTGATTTTTGCCATTGAAAAACGTCCAGAAATGATTGAAGGTACTGACTGAATGAAAGGAGCTGGCATCTCACTCTCTTTGAATCTTCTTTATCATGCTAAGAGGAGCAGGAAAAAGCAAAAAATTTCAGAATTGCACCTTGCAATGCGGAGAAATTACTGTTTGTGCATTTACAAAATTCATTGATTTTTGCCATTGAAAAACGTCCAGAAATGATTGAAGCTACTGACTGAATGAAAGGAGCTGGCATCTCACTCTCTTTGAATCTTCTTTATCATGCTAAGAGGAGCAGGAAAAAGCAAAAAATTTCAGAATTGCACCTTGCAATGCGGAGAAATTACAGTTTGTGCATTTACAATATTCATTGATTTTTGCCATTGAGAAACGTCCAGAAATGATTGAAGCTACTGACTGAATGAAAGGAGCTGGCATCTCACTCTCTTTGAATCTTTATCATGCTAAGAGGAGCAGGAAAAAGCAAAAAATTTCAGAATTGCACCTTGCAATGCGGAGAAATTACTGTTTGTGCATTTACAATATTCATTGATTTTTGCCATTGAAAAACATCATGTTATTCATATACCAGAAATGTTTGAAGCTACTGACTGAATGAAAGGAGCTGGCATCTCACTCTCTTTGAATCTTCTTTATCATGCTAAGAGGAGCAGGAAAAAGCAAAAAATTTCAGAATTGCACCTTGCAATGTGGAGAAATTACTGTTTGTGCATTTACAATATTCATTGATTTTTACCATTGAAAAACGTCCAGAAATGATTGAAGCTACTGACTGAATGAAAGTAGCTGGCATCTCACTCTCTTTGAATCTTCTTTATCATGCTAAGAGGAGCAGGAAAAAGCAAAAAATTTCAGACTTGCACCTTGCAATGCGGAGAAATTACTGTTTGTGCATTTACAATATTCATTGATTTTTGCCATTGAAAAACATCATGTTATTGATATACCAGAAATGTTTGAAGCTACTGACTGAATGAAAGGAGCTGGCATCTCACTCTCTTTGAATCTTCTTTATCATGCTAAGAGGAGCAGGAAAAAGCAAAAAATTTCAGAATTGCACCTTGCAATGCGGAGAAATTACTGTTTGTGCATTTACAATATTCATTGATTTTTTCCATTGAAAAACATCATGTTATTCATATACCAGAAATCTTTGAAGCTACTGACTGAATGAAAGGAGCTGGCATCTCAATCTCTTTGAATCTTCTTTATCATGCTAAGAGGAGCAGGAAAAAGCAAAAAACTTCAGAATTGCACCTTGCAATGTGGAGAAATTACTGTTTGTGCATTTACAATATTCATTGATTTTTACCATTGAAAAACGTCCAGAAATGATTGAAGCTACTGACTGAATGAAAGTAGCTGACATCTCACTCTCTTTGAATCTTCTTTATCATGCTAAGAGGAGCAGGAAAAAGCAAAAAATTTCAGACTTGCACCTTGCAATGCGGAGAAATTACTGTTTGTGCATTTACAATATTCATTGATTTTTGCCATTGAAAAACATCATGTTATTCATATACCAGAAATGTTTGAAGCTACTGACTGAATGAAAGGAGCTGGCATCTCACTCTCTTTGAATCTTCTTTATCATGCTAAGAGGAGCAGGAAAAAGCAAAAAATTTCAGAATTGCACCTTGCAATGCGGAGAAATTACTGTTTGTGCATTTACAATATTCATTGATTTTTGCCATTGAAAAACATCATGTTATTCATATACCAGAAATGTTTGAAGCTACTGACTGAATGAAAGGAGCTGACATCTCACTCTCTTTGAATCTTCTTTATCATGCTAAGAGGAGCAGGAAAAAGCAAAAAATTTCAGAATTGCACCTTGCAATGCGGAGAAATTACTGTTTGTGCATTTACAATATTCATTGATTTTTGCCATTGAAAAACGTCCAGAAATGATTGAAGCTACTGACTGAATGAAAGGAGCTGGCATCTCACTCTCTTTGAATCATGCTAAGAGGAGCAGGAAAAAGCAAAAAATTTCAGAATTGCACCTTGCAATGCGGAGAAATTACTGTTTGTGCATTTACAATATTCATTGATTTTTGCCATTGAAAAACGTCCAGAAATGATTGAAGCTACTGACTGAATGAAAGGAGCTGGCATCTCACTCTCTTTGAATCTTCTTTATCATGCTAAGAGGAGCAGGAAAAAGCAAAAAATTTCAGAATTGCACCTTGCAATGCGGAGAAATTACTGTTTGTGCATTTACAATATTCATTGATTTTTGCCATTGAAAAACGTCCAGAAATGATTGAAGCTACTGACTGAATGAAAGGAGCTGGCATCTCACTCTCTTTGAATCTTCTTTATCATGCTAAGAGGAGCAGGAAAAAGCAAAAAATTTCAGAATTGCACCTTGCAATGCGGAGAAATTACTGTTTGTGCATTTACAATATTCATTGATTTTTGCCATTGAAAAACATGTTATTCATATACCAGAAATGTTTGAAGCTACTGACTGAATGAAAGGAGCTGGCACCTCACTCTCTTTGAATCTTCTTTATCATGCTAAGAGGAGCGGGAAAAAGCAAAAAATTTCAGAATTGCACCTTGCAATGCGGAGAAATTACTGTTTGTGCATTTACAATATTCATTGATTTTTGCCATTGAAAAACGTCCAGAAATGATTGAAGGTACTGACTGAATGAAAGGAGCTGGCATCTCACTCTCTTTGAATCTTCTTTATCATGCTAAGAGGAGCAGGAAAAAGCAAAAAATTTCAGAATTGCACCTTGCAATGCGGAGAAATTACTGTTTGTGCATTTACAAAATTCATTGATTTTTGCCATTGAAAAACGTCCAGAAATGATTGAAGCTACTGACTGAATGAAAGGAGCTGGCATCTCACTCTCTTTGAATCTTCTTTATCATGCTAAGAGGAGCAGGAAAAAGCAAAAAATTTCAGAATTGCACCTTGCAATGCGGAGAAATTACAGTTTGTGCATTTACAATATTCATTGATTTTTGCGATTGAGAAACGTCCAGAAATGATTGAAGCTACTGACTGAATGAAAGGAGCTGGCATCTCACTCTCTTTGAATCTTTATCATGCTAAGAGGAGCAGGAAAAAGCAAAAAATTTCAGAATTGCACCTTGCAATGCGGAGAAATTACTGTTTGTGCATTTACAATATTCATTGATTTTTGCCATTGAAAAACATCATGTTATTCATATACCAGAAATGTTTGAAGCTACTGACTGAATGAAAGGAGCTGGCATCTCACTCTCTTTGAATCTTCTTTATCATGCTAAGAGGAGCAGGAAAAAGCAAAAAATTTCAGAATTGCAACTTGCAATGTGGAGAAATTACTGTTTGTGCATTTACAATATTCATTGATTTTTACCATTGAAAAACGTCCAGAAATGATTGAAGCTACTGACTGAATGAAAGTAGCTGGCATCTCACTCTCTTTGAATCTTCTTTATCATGCTAAGAGGAGCAGGAAAAAGCAAAAAATTTCAGACTTGCACCTTGCAATGCGGAGAAATTACTGTTTGTGCATTTACAATATTCATTGATTTTTGCCATTGAAAAACATCATGTTATTGATATACCAGAAATGTTTGAAGCTACTGACTGAATGAAAGGAGCTGGCATCTCACTCTCTTTGAATCTTCTTTATCATGCTAAGAGGAGCAGGAAAAAGCAAAAAATTTCAGAATTGCACCTTGCAATGCGGAGAAATTACTGTTTGTGCATTTACAATATTCATTGATTTTTTCCATTGAAAAACATCATGTTATTCATATACCAGAAATGTTTGAAGCTACTGACTGAATGAAAGGAGCTGGCATCTCAATCTCTTTGAATCTTCTTTATCATGCTAAGAGGAGCAGGAAAAAGCAAAAAACTTCAGAATTGCACCTTGCAATGTGGAGAAATTACTGTTTGTGCATTTACAATATTCATTGATTTTTACCATTGAAAAACGTCCAGAAATGATTGAAGCTACTGACTGAATGAAAGTAGCTGACATCTCACTCTCTTTGAATCTTCTTTATCATGCTAAGAGGAGCAGGAAAAAGCAAAAAATTTCAGACTTGCTCCTTGCAATGCGGAGAAATTACTGTTTGTGCATTTACAATATTCATTGATTTTTGCCATTGAAAAACAGCATGTTATTCATATACCAGAAATGTTTGAAGCTACTGACTGAATGAAAGGAGCTGGCATCTCACTCTCTTTGAATCTTCTTTATCATGCTAAGAGGAGCAGGAAAAAGCAAAAAATTTCAGAATTGCACCTTGCAATGCGGAGAAATTACTGTTTGTGCATTTACAATATTCATTGATTTTTGCCATTGAAAAACATCATGTTATTCATATACCAGAAATGTTTGAAGCTACTGACTGAATGAAAGGAGCTGACATCTCACTCTCTTTGAATCTTCTTTATCATGCTAAGAGGAGCAGGAAAAAGCAAAAAATTTCAGAATTGCACCTTGCAATGCGGAGAAATTACTGTTTGTGCATTTACAATATTCATTGATTTTTGCCATTGAAAAACGTCCAGAAATGATTGAAGCTACTGACTGAATGAAAGGAGCTGGCATCTCACTCTCTTTGAATCATGCTAAGAGGAGCAGGAAAAAGCAAAAAATTTCAGAATTGCACCTTGCAATGCGGAGAAATTACTGTTTGTGCATTTACAATATTCATTGATTTTTGCCATTGAAAAACATCATGTTATTCATATACCAGAAATGTTTGAAGCTACTGACTGAATGAAAGGAGCTGGCATCTCACTCTCTTTGAATCTTCTTTATCATGCTAAGAGGAGCAGGAAAAAGCAAAAAATTTTATAATTGCACCTTGCAATGTGGAGAAATTACTGTTTGTGCATTTACAATATTCATTGATTTTTACCATTGAAAAACGTCCAGAAATGATTGAAGCTACTGACTGAATGAAAGTAGCTGGCATCTCACTCTCTTTGAATCTTCTTTATCATGCTAAGAGGAGCAGGAAAAAGCAAAAAATTTCAGACTTGCACCTTGCAATGCGGAGAAATTACTGTTTGTGCATTTACAATATTCATTGATTTTTGCCATTGAAAAACATCATGTTATTCATATACCAGAAATGTTTGAAGCTACTGACTGAATGAAAGGAGCTGGCATCTCACTCTCTTTGAATCTTCTTTATCATGCTAAGAGGAGCAGGAAAAAGCAAAAAATTTCAGAATTGCACCTTGCAATGCGGAGAAATTACTGTTTGTGCATTTACAATATTCATTGATTTTTGCCATTGAAAAACGTCCAGAAATGATTGAAGCTACTGACTGAATGAAAGGAGCTGGCATCTCACTCTCTTTGAATCTTCTTTATCATGCTAAGAGGAGCAGGAAAAAGCAAAAAATTTCAGAATTGCACCTTGCAATGCGGAGAAATTACTGTTTGTGCATTTACAATATTCATTGATTTTTACCATTGAAAAACGTCCAGAAATGATTGAAGCTACTGACTGAATGAAAGTAGCTGGCATCTCACTCTCTTTGAATCTTCTTTATCATGCTAAGAGGAGCAGGAAAAAGCAAAAAATTTCAGACTTGCACCTTGCAATGCGGAGAAATTACTGTTTGTGCATTTACAATATTCATTGATTTTTGCCATTGAAAAACATCATGTTATTCATATACCAGAAATGTTTGAAGCTACTGACTGAATGAAAGGAGCTGGCATCTCACTCTCTTTGAATCTTCTTTATCATGCTAAGAGGAGCAGGAAAAAGCAAAAAATTTCAGAATTGCACCTTGCAATGCGGAGAAATTACTGTTTGTGCATTTACAATATTCATTGATTTTTGCCATTGAAAAACATCATGTTATTCATATACCAGAAATGTTTGAAGCTACTGACTGAATGAAAGGAGCTGACATCTCACTCTCGTTGAATCTTCTTTATCATGCTAAGAGGAGCAGGAAAAAGCAAAAAATTTCAGAATTGCACCTTGCAATGCGGAGAAATTACTGTTTGTGCATTTACAATATTCATTGATTTTTGCCATTGAAAAACGTCCAGAAATGATTGAAGCTACTGACTGAATGAAAGGAGCTGGCATCTCACTCTCTTTGAATCATGCTAAGAGGAGCAGGAAAAAGCAAAAAATTTCAGAATTGCACCTTGCAATGCGGAGAAATTACTGTTTGTGCATTTACAATATTCATTGATTTTTGCCATTGAAAAACATCATGTTATTCATATACCAGAAATGTTTGAAGCTACTGACTGAATGAAAGGAGCTGGCATCTCACTCTCTTTGAATCTTCTTTATCATGCTAAGAGCAGCATGAAAAAGCAAAAAATTTTAGAATTGCACCTTGCAATGTGGAGAAATTACTGTTTGTGCATTTACAATATTCATTGATTTTTACCATTGAAAAACGTCCAGAAATGATTGAAGCTACTGACTGAATGAAAGTAGCTGGCATCTCACTCTCTTTGAATCTTCTTTATCATGCTAAGAGGAGCAGGAAAAAGCAAAAAATTTCAGACTTGCACCTTGCAATGCGGAGAAATTACTGTTTGTGCATTTACAATATTCATTGATTTTTGCCATTGAAAAACATCATGTTATTCATATACCAGAAATGTTTGAAGCTACTGACTGAATGAAAGGAGCTGGCATCTCACTCTCTTTGAATCTTCTTTATCATGCTAAGAGGAGCAGGAAAAAGCAAAAAATTTCAGAATTGCACCTTGCAATGCGGAGAAATTACTGTTTGTGCATTTACAATATTCATTGATTTTTGCCATTGAAAAACGTCCAGAAATGATTGAAGCTACTGACTGAATGAAAGGAGCTGGCATCTCACTCTCTTTGAATCTTCTTTATCATGCTAAGAGGAGCAGGAAAAAGCAAAAAATTTCAGAATTGCACCTTGCAATGCGGAGAAATTACTGTTTGTGCATTTACAATATTCATTGATTTTTGCCATTGAAAAACATGTTATTCATATACCAGAAATGTTTGAAGCTACTGACTGAATGAAAGGAGCTGGCACCTCAATCTCTTTGAATCTTCTTTATCATGCTAAGAGGAGCGGGAAAAAGCAAAAAATTTCAGAATTGCATCTTGCAATGCGGAGAAATTACTGTTTGTGCATTTACAATATTCATTGATTTTTGCCATTGAAAAACGTCCAGAAATGATTGAAGTTACTGACTGAATGAAAGGAGCTGGCATCTCACTCTCTTTGAATCTTCTTTATCATGCTAAGAGGAGCAGGAAAAAGCAAAAAATTTCAGAATTGCACCTTGCAATGCGGAGAAATTACTGTTTGTGCATTTACAATATTCATTGATTTTTGCCATTGAAAAACGTCCAGAAATGATTGAAGCTACTGACTGAATGAAAGGAGCTGGCATCTCACTCTCTTTGAATCTTCTTTATCATGCTAAGAGGAGCAGGAAAAAGCAAAAAATTTCAGAATTGCACCTTGCAATGCGGAGAAATTACTGTTTGTGCATTTACAATATTCATTGATTTTTGCCATTGAAAAACATCCAGAAATGATTGAAGCTACTGACTGAATGAAAGGAGCTGGCATCTCACTCTCTTTGAATCTTCTTTATCATGCTAAGAGGAGCAGGAAAAAGCAAAAAATTTCAGAATTGCACCTTGCAATGCGGAGAAATTACTGTTTGTGCATTTACAATATTCATTGATTTTTGCCATTGAAAAACATCATGTTATTCATATACCAGAAATGTTTGAAGCTACTGACTGAATGAAAGGAGCTGGCATCTCACTCTCTTTGAATCTTCTTTATCATGCTAAGAGGAGCAGGAAAAAGCAAAAAATTTCAGAATTGCACCTTGCAATGTGGAGAAATTACTGTTTGTGCATTTACAATATTCATTGATTTTTACCATTGAAAAACGTCCAGAAATGATTGAAGCTACTGACTGAATGAAAGTAGCTGGCATCTCACTCTCTTTGAATCTTCTTTATCATGCTAAGAGGAGCAGGAAAAAGCAAAAAATTTCAGACTTGCACCTTGCAATGCGGAGAAATTACTGTTTGTGCATTTACAATATTCATTGATTTTTGCCATTGAAAAACGTCCAGAAATGATTGAAGGTACTGACTGAATGAAAGGAGCTGGCATCTCACTCTCTTTGAATCTTCTTTATCATGCTAAGAGGAGCAGGAAAAAGCAAAAAATTTCAGAATTGCACCTTGCAATGCGGAGAAATTACTGTTTGTACATTTACAATATTCATTGATTTTTGCCATTGAAAAACGTCCAGAAATGATTGAAGCTACTGACTGAATGAAAGGAGCTGGCATCTCACTCTCTTTGAATCTTCTTTATCATGCTAAGAGGAGCAGGAAAAAGCAAAAAATTTCAGAATTGCACCTTGCAATGCGGAGAAATTACTGTTTGTGCATTTACAATATTCATTGATTTTTGCCATTGAAAAACATCCAGAAATGATTGAAGCTACTGACTGAATGAAAGGAGCTGGCATCTCACTCTCTTTGAATCTTCTTTATCATGCTAAGAGGAGCAGGAAAAAGCAAAAAATTTCAGAATTGCACCTTGCAATGCGGAGAAATTACTGTTTGTGCATTTACAATATTCATTGATTTTTGCCATTGAAAAACATCATGTTATTCATATACCAGAAATGTTTGAAGCTACTGACTGAATGAAAGGAGCTGGCATCTCACTCTCTTTGAATCTTCTTTATCATGCTAAGAGGAGCAGGAAAAAGCAAAAAATTTCAGAATTGCACCTTGCAATGCGGAGAAATTACTGTTTGTGCATTTACAATATTCATTGATTTTTGCCATTGAAAAACATAATGTTATTCATATACCAGAAATGTTTGAAGCTACTGACTGAATGAAAGGAGCTGGCATCTCAATCTCTTTGAATCTTCTTTATCATGCTAAGAGGAGCATGAAAAAGCAAAAAATTTCAGAATTGCACCTTGCAATGTGGAGAAATTACTGTTTGTGCATTTACAATATTCATTGATTTTTACCATTGAAAAACGTCCAGAAATGATTGAAGCTACTGACTGAATGAAAGTAGCTGGCATCTCACTCTCTTTGAATCTTCTTTATCATGCTAAGAGGAGCAGGAAAAAGCAAAAAATTTCAGACTTGCACCTTGCAATGCGGAGAAATTACTGTTTGTGCATTTACAATATTCATTGATTTTTGCCATTGAAAAACATCATGTTATTCATATACCAGAAATGTTTGAAGCTACTGACTGAATGAAAGGAGCTGGCATCTCACTCTCTTTGAATCTTCTTTATCATGCTAAGAGGAGCAGAAAAAAGCAAAAAATTTCAGACTTGCACCTTGCAATGCGGAGAAATTACTGTTTGTGCATTTACAATATTCATTGATTTTTGCCATTGAAAAACATCATGTTATTCATATACCAGAAATGTTTGAAGCTACTGACTGAATGAAAGGAGCTGGCATCTCACTCTCTTTGAATCTTCTTTATCATGCTAAGAGGAGCAGGAAAAAGCAAAAAATTTCAGAATTGCACCTTGCAATGCGGAGAAATTACTGTTTGTGCATTTACAATATTCATTGATTTTTGCCATTGAAAAACGTCCAGAAATGATTGAAGGTACTGACTGAATGAAAGGAGCTGGCATCTCACTCTCTTTGAATCTTCTTTATCATGCTAAGAGGAGCAGGAAAAAGCAAAAAATTTCAGAATTGCAACTTGCAATGCGGAGAAATTACTGTTTGTGCATTTACAATATTCATTGATTTTTGCCATTGAAAAACGTCCAGAAATGATTGAAGCTACTGACTGAATGAAAGGAGCTGGCATCTCACTCTCTTTGAATCTTCTTTATCATGCTAAGTGGAGCAGGAAAAAGCAAAAAATTTCAGAATTGCACCTTGCAATGCGGAGAAATTACAGTTTGTGCATTTACAATATTCATTGATTTTTGCCATTGAAAAACGTCCAGAAATGATTGAAGCTACTGACTGAATGAAAGGAGCTGGCATCTCACTCTCTTTGAATCTTCTTTATCATGCTAAGAGGAGCAGGAAAAAGCAAAAAATTTCAGAATTGCACCTTGCAATGCGGAGAAATTACTGTTTGTGCATTTACAATATTCGTTGATTTTTGCCATTGAAAAACGTCCAGAAATGATTGAAGCTACTGACTGAATGAAAGGAGCTGGCATCTCACTCTCTTTGAATCTTCTTTATCATGCTAAGAGGAGCAGGAAAAAGCAAAATATTTCAGAATTGCACCTTGCAATGCGGAGAAATTACAGTTTGTGCATTTACAATATTCATTGATTTTTGCCATTGAAAAACGTCCAGAAATGATTGAAGCTACTGACTGAATGAAAGGAGCTGGCATCTCACTCTCTTTGAATCTTCTTTATCATGCTAAGAGGAGCAGGAAAAAGCAAAAAATTTCAAAATTGCACCTTGCAATGCGGAGAATTTACTGTTTGTGCATTTACAATATTCATTGATTTTTGCCATTGAAAAACATGTTATTCATATACCAGAAATGTTTGAAGCTCCTGACTGAATGAAAGGAGCTGGCACCTCACTCTCTTTGAATCTTCTTTATCATGCTAAGAGGAGCAGGAAAAAGCAAAAAATTTCAGAATTGCACCTTGCAATGCGGAGAAATTACTGTTTGTGCATTTACAATATTCATTGATTTTTGCCATTGAAAAACGTCCAGAAATGATTGAAGCTACTGACTGAATGAAAGGAGCTGGCATCTCACTCTCTTTGAATCTTCTTTATCATGCTAAGAGGAGCAGGAAAAAGCAAAAAATTTCAGAATTGCACCTTGCAATGCGGAGAAATTACTGTTTGTGCATTTACAATATTCATTGATTTTTGCCATTGAAAAATGTCCAGAAATGATTGAAGCTACTGACTGAATGAAAGGAGCTGGCATCTCACTCTCTTTGAATCTTCTTTATCATGCTAAGAGGAGCAGGAAAAAGCAAAAAATTTCAGAATTGCGCCTTGCAATGCGGAGAAATTACTGTTTGTGCATTTACAAAATTCATTGATTTTTGCCATTGAAAAACATCATGTTATTCATATACCAGAAATGATTGAAGCTACTGACTGAAGGAAAGGAGCTGGCATCTCACTCTCTTTGAATCTTCTTTATCATGCTAAGAGGAGCAGGAAAAAGCAAAAATTTTCAGAATTGCACCTTGCAATGCGGAGAATTTACTGTTTGTGCATTTACAATATTCATTGATTTTTGCCATTGAAAACGTCCAGAAATGATTGAAGCTACTGACTGAATGAAAGGAGCTGGCATCTCACTCTCTTTGAATCTTCTTTATCATGCTAAGAGGAGCAGGAAAAAGCAAAAAATTTCAGAATTGCACCTTGCAATGCGGAGAAATTACAGTTTGTGCATTTACAATATTCATTGATTTTTGCCATTGAAAAATGTCCAGAAATGATTGAAGCTACTGACTGAATGAAAGGAGCTGGCATCTCACTCTCTTTGAATCTTCTTTATCATGCTAAGAGGAGCAGGAAAAAGCAAAAAATTTCAGAATTGCACCTTGCAATGCGGAGAAATTACTGTTTGTGCATTTACAATATTCGTTGATTTTTGCCATTGAAAAACGTCCAGAAATGATTGAAGCTACTGACTGAATGAAAGGAGCTGGCATCTCACTCTCTTTGAATCTTCTTTATCATGCTAAGAGGAGCAGGAAAAAGCAAAAAATTTCAGAATTGCACCTTGCAATGCGGAGAAATTACTGTTTGTGCATTTACAATATTCATTGATTTTTGCCATTGAAAAACATCATGTTATTCATATACCAGAAATGTTTGAAGCTACTGACTGAATGAAAGGAGCTGGCATCTCACTCTCTTTGAATCTTCTTTATCATGCTAAGAGGAGCAGGAAAAAGCAAAAAATTTCAGAATTGCACCTTGCAATGCGGAGAAATTACTGTTTGTGCATTTACAATATTCATTGATTTTTGCCATTGAAAAACGTACAGAAATGATTGAAGGTACTGACTGAATGAAAGGAGCTGGCATCTCACTCTCTTTGAATCTTCTTTATCATGCTAAGAGGAGCAGGAAAAAGCAAAAAATTTCAGAATTGCAACCTGCAATGCGGATAAATTACTGTTTGTGCATTTACAATATTCATTGATTTTTGCCATTGAAAAACGTCCAGAAATGATTGAAGCTACTGACTGAATGAAAGGAGCTGGCATCTCACTCTCTTTGAATCTTCTTTATCATGCTAAGTGGAGCAGGAAAAAGCAAAAAATTTCAGAATTGCAGCTTGCAATGCGGAGAAATTACAGTTTGTGCATTTACAATATTCATTGATTTTTGCCATTGAAAAACGTCCAGAAATGATTGAAGCTACTGACTGAATGAAAGGAGCTGGCATCTCACTCTCTTTGAATCTTCTTTATCATGCTAAGAGGAGCAGGAAAAAGCAAAAAATTTCAGAATTGCACCTTGCAATGCGGAGAAATTACTGTTTGTGCATTTACAATATTCGTTGATTTTTGCCATTGAAAAACGTCCAGAAATGATTGAAGCTACTGACTGAATGAAAGGAGCTGGCATCTCACTCTCTTTGAATCTTCTTTATCATGCTAAGAGGAGCAGGAAAAAGCAAAAAATTTCAGAATTGCACCTTGCAATGCGGAGAAATTACAGTTTGTGCATTTACAATATTCATTGATTTTTGCCATTGAAAAACGTCCAGAAATGATTGAAGCTACTGACTGAATGAAAGGAGCTGGCATCTCACTCTCTTTGAATCTTCTTTATCATGCTAAGAGGAGCAGGAAAAAGCAAAAAATTTCAGAATTGCACCTTGCAATGCGGAGAATTTACTGTTTGTGCATTTACAATATTCATTGATTTTTGCCATTGAAAAACATGTTATTCATATACCAGAAATGTTTGAAGCTCCTGACTGAATGAAAGGAGCTGGCACCTCACTCTCTTTGAATCTTCTTTATCATGCTAAGAGGAGCAGGAAAAAGCAAAAAATTTCAGAATTGCACCTTGCAATGCGGAGAAATTACTGTTTGTGCATTTACAATATTCATTGATTTTTGCCATTGAAAAACGTCCAGAAATGATTGAAGCTACTGACTGAATGAAAGGAGCTGGCATCTCACTCTCTTTGAATCTTCTTTATCATGCTAAGAGGAGCAGGAAAAAGCAAAAAATTTCAGAATTGCACCTTGCAATGCGGAGAAATTACTGTTTGTGCATTTACAATATTCATTGATTTTTGCCATTGAAAAATGTCCAGAAATGATTGAAGCTACTGACTGAATGAAAGGAGCTGGCATCTCACTCTCTTTGAATCTTCTTTATCATGCTAAGAGGAGCAGGAAAAAGCAAAAAATTTCAGAATTGCGCCTTGCAATGCGGTGAAATTACTGTTTGTGCATTTACAAAATTCATTGATTTTTGCCATTGAAAAACATCATGTTATTCATATACCAGAAATGATTGAAGCTACTGACTGAAGGAAAGGAGCTGGCATCTCACTCTCTTTGAATCTTCTTTATCATGCTAAGAGGAGCAGGAAAAAGCAAAAAATTTCAGAATTGCACCTTGCAATGCGGAGAATTTACTGTTTGTGCATTTACAATATTCATTGATTTTTGCCATTGAAAAACGTCCAGAAATGATTGAAGCTACTGACTGAATGAAAGGAGCTGGCATCTCACTCTCTTTGAATCTTCTTTATAATGCTAAGAGGAGCAGGAAAAAGCAAAAAATTTCAGAATTGCACCTTGCAATGCGGAGAAATTACAGTTTGTGCATTTACAATATTCATTGATTTTTGCCATTGAAAAACGTCCAGAAATGATTGAAGCTACGGACTGAATGAAAGGAGCTGGCATCTCACTCTCTTTGAATCTTCTTTATCATGCTAAGAGGAGCAGGAAAAAGCAAAAAATTTCAGAATTGCACCTTGCAATGCGGAGAAATTACTGTTTGTGCATTTACAATATTCGTTGATTTTTGCCATTGAAAAACGTCCAGAAATGATTGAAGCTACTGACTGAATGAAAGGAGCTGGCATCTCACTCTCTTTGAATCTTCTTTATCATGCTAAGAGGAGCAGGAAAAAGCAAAAAATTTCAGAATTGCACCTTGCAATGCGGAGAAATTACAGTTTGTGCATTTACAATATTCATTGATTTTTGCCATTGAAAAAGGTCCAGAAATGATTGAAGCTACTGACTGAATGAAAGGAGCTGGCATCTCACTCTCTTTGAATCTTCTTTATCATGCTAAGAGGAGCAGGAAAAAGCAAAAAATTTCAGAATTGCACCTTGCAATGCGGAGAAATTACTGTTTGTGCATTTACAATATTCATTGATTTTTGCCATTGAAAAACATGTTATTCATATACCAGAAATGTTTGAAGCTCCTGACTGAATGAAAGGAGCTGGCACCTCACTCTCTTTGAATCTTCTTTATCATGCTAAGAGGAGCAGGAAAAAGCAAAAAATTTCAGAATTGCACCTTGCAATGCGGAGAAATTACTGTTTGTGCATTTACAATATTCATTGATTTTTGCCATTGAAAAACGTCCAGAAATGATTGTAGCTACTGACTGAATGAAAGGAGCTGGCATCTCACTCTCTTTGAAGCTTCTTTATCATGCTAAGAGGAGCAGGAAAAAGCAAAAAATTTCAGAATTGCACCTTGCAATGCGGAGAAATTACTGTTTGTGCATTTACAATATTCATTGATTTTTGCCATTGAAAAATGTCCAGAAATGATTGAAGCTACTGACTGAATGAAAGGAGCTGGCATCTCACTCTCTTTGAATCTTCTTTATCATGCTAAGAGGAGCAGGAAAAAGCAAAAAATTTCAGAATTGCGCCTTGCAATGCGGAGAAATTACTGTTTGTGCATTTACAAAATTCATTGATTTTTGCCATTGAAAAACATCATGTTATTCATATACCAGAAATGATTGAAGCTACTGACTGAAGGAAAGGAGCTGGCATCTCACTCTCTTTGAATCTTCTTTATCATGCTAAGAGGAGCAGGAAAAAGCAAAAAATTTCAGAATTGCACCTTGCAATGCGGAGAAATTACTGTTTGTGCATTTACAATATTCATTGATTTTTGCGATTGAAAAACATCATGTTATTCATATACCAGAAATGATTGAAGCTACTGACTGAATGAAAGGAGCTGGCATCTCACTCTCTTTGAATCTTCTTTATCATGCTAAGAGGAGCAGGAAAAAGCAAAAAATTTCAGAATTGCACCTTGCAATGCGGAGAAATTACTGTTTGTGCATTTACAATATTCATTGATTTTGCCATTGAAAAATGTCCAGAAATGATTGAAGCTACTGACTGAATGAAAGGAGCTGGCATCTCACTCTCTTTGAATCTTCTTTATCATGCTAAGAGGAGCAGGAAAAAGCAAAAAATTTCAGAATTGCGCCTTGCAATGCGGAGAAATTACTGTTTGTGCATTTACAAAATTCATTGATTTTTGCCATTGAAAAACATCATGTTATTCATATACCAGAAATGATTGAAGCTACTGACTGAAGGAAAGGATCTGGCATCTCACTCTCTTTGAATCTTCTTTATCATGCTTAGAGGAGCAGGAAAAAGCAAAAAATTTCAGAATTGCACCTTGCAATGCGGAGAAATTACTGTTTGTGCATTTACAATATTCATTGATTTTTGCCATTGAAAAACGTCCAGAAATGATTGAAGCTACTGACTGAATGAAAGGAGCTGGCATCTCACTCTCTTTGAATCTTCTTTATCATGCTAAGAGGAGCAGGAAAAAGCAAAAAATTTCAGAATTGCACCTTGCAATGCGGAGAAATTACTGTTTGTGCATTTACAATATTCATTGATTTTTGCGATTGAAAAACATCATGTTATTCATATACCAGAAATGATTGAAGCTACTGACTGAATGAAAGGAGCTGGCATCTCACTCTCTTTGAATCTTCTTTATCATGCTAAGAGGAGCAGGAAAAAGCAAAAAATTTCAGAATTGCACCTTGCAATGCGGAGAAATTACTGTTTGTGCATTTACAATATTCATTGATTTTTGCCATTGAAAAACATCCAGAAATGATTGAAGCTACTGACTGAATGAAAGGAGCTGGCATCTCACTCTCTTTGAATCTTCTTTATCATGCTAAGAGGAGCAGGAAAAAGCAAAAAATTTCAGAATTGCACCTTGCAATGCGGAGAAATTACTGTTTGTGCATTTACAATATTCATTGATTTTTGCTATTGAAAAACATCATGTTATTCATATACCAGAAATGATTGAAGCTACTGACTGAATGAAAGGAGCTGGCATCTCACTCTCTTTGAATCTTCTTTATCATGCTAAGAGGAGCAGGAAAAAGCAAAAAATTTCAGAATTGCACCTTGCAATGCGGAGAAATTACAGTTTGTGCATTTACAATATTCATTGATTTTTGCCATTGAAAAACGTCCAGAAATGATTGAAGCTACTGACTGAATGAAAGGAGCTGGCATCTCACTCTCTTTGAATCTTCTTTATCATGCTAAGAGGAGCAGGAAAAAGCAAAAAATTTCAGAATTGCACCTTGCAATGCGGAGAAATTACTGTTTGTGCATTTACAATATTCATTGATTTTTGCCATTGAAAAATGTCCAGAAATGATTGAAGCTACTGACTGAATGAAAGGAGCTGGCATCTCACTCTCTTTGAATCTTCTTTATCATGCTAAGAGGAGCAGGAAAAAGCAAAAAATTTCAGAATTGCGCCTTGCAATGCGGAGAAATTACTGTTTGTGCATTTACAAAATTCATTGATTTTTGCCATTGAAAAACATCATGTTATTCATATACCAGAAATGATTGAAGCTACTGACTGAAGGAAAGGATCTGGCATCTCACTCTCTTTGAATCTTCTTTATCATGCTTAGAGGAGCAGGAAAAAGCAAAAAATTTCAGAATTGCACCTTGCAATGCGGAGAAATTACTGTTTGTGCATTTACAATATTCATTGATTTTTGCCATTGAAAAACGTCCAGAAATGATTGAAGCTACTGACTGAATGAAAGGAGCTGGCATCTCACTCTCTTTGAATCTTCTTTATCATGCTAAGAGGAGCAGGAAAAAGCAAAAAATTTCAGAATTGCACCTTGCAATGCGGAGAAATTACTGTTTGTGCATTTACAATATTCATTGATTTTTGCGATTGAAAAACATCATGTTATTCATATACCAGAAATGATTGAAGCTACTGACTGAATGAAAGGAGCTGGCATCTCACTCTCTTTGAATCTTCTTTATCATGCTAAGAGGAGCAGGAAAAAGTAAAAAATTTCAGAATTGCACCTTGCAATGCGGAGAAATTACTGTTTGTGCATTTACAATATTCAATGATTTTTGCCATTGAAAAACGTCCAGAAATGATTGAAGCTACTGACTGAATGAAATGAGCTGGCATCTCACTCTCTTTGAATCTTGTTTATCATGCTAAGAGGAGCAGGAAAAAGCAAAAAATTTCAGAATTGCACCTTGCAATGCGGAGAAATTACTGTTTGTGCATTTACAATATTCATTGATTTTTGCCATTGAAAAACGTCCAGAAATGATTGAAGCTACTGACTGAATGAAAGGAGCTGGCATCTCACTCTCTTTGAATCTTCTTTATCATGCTAAGAGGAGCAGGAAAAAGCAAAAAATTTCAGAATTGCACCTTGCAATGCGGAGAAATTACTGTTTGTGCATTTACAATATTCATTGATTTTTGCCATTGAAAAACATCATGTTATTCATATACCAGAAATGATTGAAGCTACTGACTGAATGAAAGGAGCTGGCATCTCACTCTCTTTGAATCTTCTTTATCATGCTAAGAGGAGCAGGAAAAAGTAAAAAATTTCAGAATTGCACCTTGCAATGCGGAGAAATTACTGTTTGTGCATTTATAATATTCAATGATTTTTGCCATTGAAAAACGTCCAGAAATGATTGAAGCTACTGACTGAACGAAAGGAGCTGGCATCTCACTCTCTTTGAATCTTCTTTATCATGCTAAGAGGAGCAGGAAAAAGCAAAAAATTTCAGAATTGCACCTTGCAATGCGGAGAAATTACTGTTTGTGCATTTACAATATTCATTGATTTTTGCCATTGAAAAACATCATGTTATTCATGTACCAGAAATGTTTGAAGCTACTGACTGAATGAAAGGAGCTGGCATCTCACTCTCTTTGAATCTTCTTTATCATGCTAAGAGGAGCAGGAAAAAGCAAAAAATTTCAGAATTGCACATTGCAATGCGGAGAAATTACTGTTTGTGCATTTACAATATTCATTGATTTTTGCCATTGAAAAACGTCCAGAAATGATTGAAGCTACTGACTGAATGAAAGGAGCTGGCATCTCACTCTCTTTGAATCTTCTTTATCATGCTAAGAGGAGCAGGAAAAAGCAAAAAATTTCAGAATTGCACCTTGCAATGCGGAGAAATTACTGTTTGTGCATTTACAATATTCATTGATTTTTGCCATTGAAAAACGTCCAGAAATGATTGAAGCTACTGACTGAATGAAAGGAGCTGGCATCTCACTCTCTTTGAATCTTCTTTATCATGCTAAGAGGAGCAGGAAAAAGCAAAAAATTTCAGAATTGCACCTTGCAATGCGGAGAAATTACTGTTTGTGCATTTACAATATTCATTGATTTTTGCCATTGAAAAATGTCCAGAAATGATTGAAGCTACTGACTGAATGAAAGGAGCTGGCATCTCACTCTCTTTGAATCTTCTTTATCATGCTAAGAGGAGCAGGAAAAAGCAAAAAATTTCAGAATTGCGCCTTGCAATGCGGAGAAATTACTGTTTGTGCATTTACAAAATTCATTGATTTTTGCCATTGAAAAACATGTTATTCATATACCAGAAATGATTGAAGCTACTGACTGAAGGAAAGGATCTGGCATCTCACTCTCTTTGAATCTTCTTTATCATGCTAAGAGGAGCAGGAAAAAGCAAAAAATTTCAGAATTGCACCTTGCAATGCGGAGAAATTACTGTTTGTGCATTTACAATATTCATTGATTTTTGCCATTGAAAAACATCCAGAAATGATTGAAGCTACTGACTGAATGTAAGGAGCTGGCATCTCACTCTCTTTGAATCTTCTTTATCATGCTAAGAGGAGCAGGAAAAAGCAAAAAATTTCAGAATTGCACCTTGCAATGCGGAGAAATTACTGTTTGTGCATTTACAATATTCATTGATTTTTGCCATTGAAAAACGTCCAGAAATGATTGAAGCTACTGACTGAATGAAAGGAGCTGGCATCTCACTCTCTTTGAATCTTCTTTATCATGCTAAGAGGAGCAGGAAAAAGCAAAAAATTTCAGAATTGCACCTTGCAATGCGGAGAAATTACTGTTTGTGCATTTACAATATTCATTGATTTTTGCCATTGAAAAATGTCCAGAAATGATTGAAGCTACTGACTGAATGAAAGGAGCTGGCATCTCACTCTCTTTTAATCTTCTTTATCATGCTAAGAGGAGCAGGAAAAAGCAAAAAATTTCAGAATTGCGCCTTGCAATGCGGAGAAATTACTGTTTGTGCATTTACAAAATTCATTGATTTTTGCCATTGAAAAACATCATGTTATTCATATACCAGAAATGATTGAAGCTACTGACTGAAGGAAAGGATCTGGCATCTCACTCTCTTTGAATCTTCTTTATCATGCTAAGAGGAGCAGGAAAAAGCAAAAAATTTCAGAATTGCACCTTGCAATGCAGAGAAATTACTGTTTGTGCATTTACAATATTCATTGATTTTTGTCATTGAAAAACGTCCAGAAATGATTGAAGCTACTGACTGAATGAAAGGAGCTGGCATCTCACTCTCTTTGAATCTTCTTTATCATGCTAAGAGGAGCAGGAAAAAGCAAAAAATTTCAGAATTGCACCTTGCAATGCGGAGAAATTACTGTTTGTGCATTTACAATATTCATTGATTTTTGCCATTGAAAAATGTCCAGAAATGATTGAAGCTACTGACTGAATGAAAGGAGCTGGCATCTCACTCTCTTTGAATCTTCTTTATCATGCTAAGAGGAGCAGGAAAAAGCAAAAAATTTCAGAATTGCACATTGCAATGCGGAGAAATTACTGTTTG
Organism: Phyllobates terribilis; assembly: GCF_046119375.1. Classification (NCBI taxonomy): domain Eukaryota; kingdom Metazoa; phylum Chordata; class Amphibia; order Anura; family Dendrobatidae; genus Phyllobates; species Phyllobates terribilis. The sequence continues at coordinate 40,910 of NW_027364876.1, forward strand.
TGCATTTACAATATTCATTGATTTTTGCCATTGAAAAACGTCCAGAAATGATTGAAGCTACTGACTGAATGAAAGGAGCTGGCATCTCACTCTCTTTGAATCTTCTTTATCATGCTAAGAGGAGCAGGAAAAAGCAAAAAATTTCAGAATTGCACCTTGCAATGCGGAGAAATTACTGTTTGTGCATTTACAATATTCATTGATTTTTGCCATGGAAAAATGTCCAGAAATGATTGAAGCTACTGACTGAATGAAAGGAGCTGGCATCTCACTCTCTTTGAATCTTCTTTATCATGCTAAGAGGAGCAGGAAAAAGCAAAAAATTTCAGAATTGCACCTTGCAATGCGGAGAAATTACTGTTTGTGCATTTACAATATTCATTGATTTTTGCCATTGAAAAATGTCCAGAAATGATTGAAGCTACTGACTGAATGAAAGGAGCTGGCATCTCACTCTCTTTGAATCTTCTTTATCATGCTAAGAGGAGCAGGAAAAAGCAAAAAATTTCAGAATTGCGCCTTGCAATGCGGAGAAATTACTGTTTGTGCATTTACAAAATTCATTGATTTTTGCCATTGAAAAACATCATGTTATTCATATACCAGAAATGATTGAAGCTACTGACTGAAGGAAAGGATCTGGCATCTCACTCTCTTTGAATCTTCTTTATCATGCTAAGAGGAGCAGGAAAAAGCAAAAAATTTCAGAATTGCACCTTGCAATGCGGAGAAATTACTGTTTGTGCATTTACAATATTCATTGATTTTTGCCATTGAAAAACGTCCAGAAATGATTGAAGCTACTGACTGAATGAAAGGAGCTGGCATCTCACTCTCTTTGAATCTTCTTTATCATGCTAAGAGGAGCAGGAAAAAGCAAAAAATTTCAGAATTGCACCTTGCAATGCGGAGAAATTACTGTTTGTGCATTTACAATATTCATTGATTTTTGCCATTGAAAAACGTCCAGAAATGATTGAAGCTACTGACTGAATGAAAGGAGCTGGCATCTCACTCTCTTTGAATCTTCTTTATCATGCTAAGAGGAGCAGGAAAAAGCAAAAAATTTCAGAATTGCACCTTGCAATGCGGAGAAATTACTTTTTGTGCATTTACAATATTCATTGATTTTTGCCATTGAAAAATGTCCAGAAATGATTGAAGCTACTGACTGAATGAAAGGAGCTGGCATCTCACTCTCTTTGAATCTTCTTTATCATGCTAAGAGGAGCAGGAAAAAGCAAAAAATTTCAGAATTGCGCCTTGCAATGCGGAGAAATTACTGTTTGTGCATTTACAAAATTCATTGATTTTTGCCATTGAAAAACATCATGTTATTCATATACCAGAAATGATTGAAGCTACTGACTGAAGGAAAGGATCTGGCATCTCACTCTCTTTGAATCTTCTTTATCATGCTAAGAGGAGCAGGAAAAAGCAAAAAATTTCAGAATTGCACCTTGCAATGCGGAGAAATTACTGTTTGTGCATTTACAATATTCATTGATTTTTGCCATTGAAAAACGTCCAGAAATGATTGAAGCTACTGACTGAATGAAAGGAGCTGGCATCTCACTCTCTTTGAATCTTCTTTATCATGCTAAGAGGAGCAGGAAAAAGCAAAAAATTTCAGAATTGCACCTTGCAATGCGGAGAAATTACTGTTTGTGCATTTACAATATTCATTGATTTTTGCGATTGAAAAACATCATGTTATTCATATACCAGAAATGATTGAAGCTACTGACTGAATGAAAGGAGCTGGCATCTCACTCTCTTTGAATCTTCTTTATCATGCTAAGAGGAGCAGGAAAAAGTAAAAAATTTCAGAATTGCACCTTGCAATGCGGAGAAATTACTGTTTGTGCATTTACAATATTCAATGATTTTTGCCATTGAAAAACGTCCAGAAATGATTGAAGCTACTGACTGAATGAAATGAGCTGGCATCTCACTCTCTTTGAATCTTCTTTATCATGCTAAGAGGAGCAGGAAAAAGCAAAAAATTTCAGAATTGCACCTTGCAATGCGGAGAAATTACTGTTTGTGCATTTACAATATTCATTGATTTTTGCCATTGAAAAACGTCCAGAAATGATTGAAGCTACTGACTGAATGAAAGGAGCTGGCATCTCACTCTCTTTGAATCTTCTTTATCATGCTAAGAGGAGCAGGAAAAAGCAAAAAATTTCAGAATTGCACCTTGCAATGCGGAGAAATTACTGTTTGTGCATTTACAATATTCATTGATTTTTGCCATTGAAAAACATCATGTTATTCATATACCAGAAATGATTGAAGCTACTGACTGAATGAAATGAGCTGGCATCTCACTCTCTTTGAATCTTCTTTATCATGCTAAGAGGAGCAGGAAAAAGTAAAAAATTTCAGAATTGCACCTTGCAATGCGGAGAAATTACTGTTTGTGCATTTATAATATTCAATGATTTTTGCCATTGAAAAACGTCCAGAAATGATTGAAGCTACTGACTGAACGAAAGGAGCTGGCATCTCACTCTCTTTGAATCTTCTTTATCATGCTAAGAGGAGCAGGAAAAAGCAAAAAATTTCAGAATTGCACCTTGCAATGCGGAGAAATTACTGTTTGTGCATTTACAATATTCATTGATTTTTGCCATTGAAAAACATCATGTTATTCATGTACCAGAAATGTTTGAAGCTACTGACTGAATGAAAGGAGCTGGCATCTCACTCTCTTTGAATCTTCTTTATCATGCTAAGAGGAGCAGGAAAAAGCAAAAAATTTCAGAATTGCACATTGCAATGCGGAGAAATTACTGTTTGTGCATTTACAATATTCATTGATTTTTGCCATTGAAAAACGTCCAGAAATGATTGAAGCTACTGACTGAATGAAAGGAGCTGGCATCTCACTCTCTTTGAATCTTCTTTATCATGCTAAGAGGAGCAGGAAAAAGCAAAAAATTTCAGAATTGCACCTTGCAATGCGGAGAAATTACTGTTTGTGCATTTACAATATTCATTGATTTTTGCCATTGAAAAACGTCCAGAAATGATTGAAGCTACTGACTGAATGAAAGGAGCTGGCATCTCACTCTCTTTGAATCTTCTTTATCATGCTAAGAGGAGCAGGAAAAAGCAAAAAATTTCAGAATTGCACCTTGCAATGCGGAGAAATTACTGTTTGTGCATTTACAATATTCATTGATTTTTGCCATTGAAAAATGTCCAGAAATGATTGAAGCTACTGACTGAATGAAAGGAGCTGGCATCTCACTCTCTTTGAATCTTCTTTACCATGCTAAGAGGAGCAGGAAAAAGCAAAAAATTTCAGAATTGCGCCTTGCAATGCGGAGAAATTACTGTTTGTGCATTTACCAAATTCATTGATTTTTGCCATTGAAAAACATGTTATTCATATACCAGAAATGATTGAAGCTACTGACTGAAGGAAAGGATCTGGCATCTCACTCTCTTTGAATCTTCTTTATCATGCTAAGAGGAGCAGGAAAAAGCAAAAAATTTCAGAATTGCACCTTGCAATGCGGAGAAATTACTGTTTGTGCATTTACAATATTCATTGATTTTTGCCATTGAAAAACATCCAGAAATGATTGAAGCTACTGACTGAATGTAAGGAGCTGGCATCTCACTCTCTTTGAATCTTCTTTATCATGCTAAGAGGAGCAGGAAAAAGCAAAAAATTTCAGAATTGCACCTTGCAATGCGGAGAAATTACTGTTTGTGCATTTACAATATTCATTGATTTTTGCCATTGAAAAACGTCCAGAAATGATTGAAGCTACTGACTGAATGAAAGGAGCTGGCATCTCACTCTCTTTGAATCTTCTTTATCATGCTAAGAGGAGCAGGAAAAAGCAAAAAATTTCAGAATTGCACCTTGCAATGCGGAGAAATTACTGTTTGTGCATTTACAATATTCATTGATTTTTGCCATTGAAAAATGTCCAGAAATGATTGAAGCTACTGACTGAATGAAAGGAGCTGGCATCTCACTCTCTTTGAATCTTCTTTATCATGCTAAGAGGAGCAGGAAAAAGCAAAAAATTTCAGAATTGCGCCTTGCAATGCGGAGAAATTACTGTTTGTGCATTTACAAAATTCATTGATTTTTGCCATTGAAAAACATCATGTTATTCATATACCAGAAATGATTGAAGCTACTGACTGAAGGAAAGGATCTGGCATCTCACTCTCTTTGAATCTTCTTTATCATGCTAAGAGGAGCAGGAAAAAGCAAAAAATTTCAGAATTGCACCTTGCAATGCAGAGAAATTACTGTTTGTGCATTTACAATATTCATTGATTTTTGTCATTGAAAAACGTCCAGAAATGATTGAAGCTACTGACTGAATGAAAGGAGCTGGCATCTCACTCTCTTTGAATCTTCTTTATCATGCTAAGAGGAGCAGGAAAAAGCAAAAAATTTCAGAATTGCACCTTGCAATGCGGAGAAATTACTGTTTGTGCATTTACAATATTCATTGATTTTTGCCATTGAAAAATGTCCAGAAATGATTGAAGCTACTGACTGAATGAAAGGAGCTGGCATCTCACTCTCTTTGAATCTTCTTTATCATGCTAAGAGGAGCAGGAAAAAGCAAAAAATTTCAGAATTGCACATTGCAATGCGGAGAAATTACTGTTTGTGCATTTACAATATTCATTGATTTTTGCCATTGAAAAACGTCCAGAAATGATTGAAGCTACTGACTGAATGAAAGGAGCTGGCATCTCACTCTCTTTGAATCTTCTTTATCATGCTAAGAGGAGCAGGAAAAAGCAAAAAATTTCAGAATTGCACCTTGCAATGCGGAGAAATTACTGTTTGTGCATTTACAATATTCATTGATTTTTGCCATGGAAAAACGTCCAGAAATGATTGAAGCTACTGACTGAATGAAAGGAGCTGGCATCTCACTCTCTTTGAATCTTCTTTATCATGCTAAGCGGAGCAGGAAAAAGCAAAAAATTTCAGAATTGCACCTTGCAATGCGGAGAAATTACTGTTTGTGCATTTACAATATTCATTGATTTTTGCCATTGAAAAATGTCCAGAAATGATTGAAGCTACTGACTGAATGAAAGGAGCTGGCATCTCACTCTCTTTGAATCTTCTTTATCATGCTAAGAGGAGCAGGAAAAAGCAAAAAATTTCAGAATTGCGCCTTGCAATGCGGAGAAATTACTGTTTGTGCATTTACAAAATTCATTGATTTTTGCCATTGAAAAACATCATGTTATTCATATACCAGAAATGATTGAAGCTACTGACTGAAGGAAAGGATCTGGCATCTCACTCTCTTTGAATCTTCTTTATCATGCTAAGAGGAGCAGGAAAAAGCAAAAAATTTCAGAATTGCACCTTGCAATGCGGAGAAATTACTGTTTGTGCATTTACAATATTCATTGATTTTTGCCATTGAAAAACGTCCAGAAATGATTGAAGCTACTGACTGAATGAAAGGAGCTGGCATCTCACTCTCTTTGAATCTTCTTTATCATGCTAAGAGGAGCAGGAAAAAGCAAAAAATTTCAGAATTGCACCTTGCAATGCGGAGAAATTACTGTTTGTGCATTTACAATATTCATTGATTTTTGCCATTGAAAAACGTCCAGAAATGATTGAAGCTACTGACTGAATGAAAGGAGCTGGCATCTCACTCTCTTTGAATCTTCTTTATCATGCTAAGAGGAGCAGGAAAAAGCAAAAAATTTCAGAATTGCACCTTGCAATGCGGAGAAATTACTGTTTGTGCATTTACAATATTCATTGATTTTTGCCATTGAAAAATGTCCAGAAATGATTGAAGCTACTGACTGAATGAAAGGAGCTGGCATCTCACTCTCTTTGAATCTTCTTTATCATGCTAAGAGGAGCAGGAAAAAGCAAAAAATTTCAGAATTGCGCCTTGCAATGCGGAGAAATTACTGTTTGTGCATTTACAAAATTCATTGATTTTTGCCATTGAAAAACATCATGTTATTCATATACCAGAAATGATTGAAGCTACTGACTGAAGGAAAGGATCTGGCATCTCACTCTCTTTGAATCTTCTTTATCATGCTAAGAGGAGCAGGAAAAAGCAAAAAATTTCAGAATTGCACCTTGCAATGCGGAGAAATTACTGTTTGTGCATTTACAATATTCATTGATTTTTGCCATTGAAAAACGTCCAGAAATGATTGAAGCTACTGACTGAATGAAAGGAGCTGGCATCTCACTCTCTTTGAATCTTCTTTATCATGCTAAGAGGAGCAGGAAAAAGCAAAAAATTTCAGAATTGCACCTTGCAATGCGGAGAAATTACTGTTTGTGCATTTACAATATTCATTGATTTTTGCGATTGAAAAACATCATGTTATTCATATACCAGAAATGATTGAAGCTACTGACTGAATGAAAGGAGCTGGCATCTCACTCTCTTTGAATCTTCTTTATCATGCTAAGAGGAGCAGGAAAAAGTAAAAAATTTCAGAATTGCACCTTGCAATGCGGAGAAATTACTGTTTGTGCATTTACAATATTCAATGATTTTTGCCATTGAAAAACGTCCAGAAATGATTGAAGCTACTGACTGAATGAAAGGAGCTGGCATCTCACTCTCTTTGAATCTTGTTTATCATGCTAAGAGGAGCAGGAAAAAGCAAAAAATTTCAGAATTGCACCTTGCAATGCGGAGAAATTACTGTTTGTGCATTTACAATATTCATTGATTTTTGCCATTGAAAAACGTCCAGAAATGATTGAAGCTACTGACTGAATGAAAGGAGCTGGCATCTCACTCTCTTTGAATCTTCTTTATCATGCTAAGAGGAGCAGGAAAAAGCAAAAAATTTCAGAATTGCACCTTGCAATGCGGAGAAATTACTGTTTGTGCATTTACAATATTCATTGATTTTTGCTATTGAAAAACATCATGTTATTCATATACCAGAAATGATTGAAGCTACTGACTGAAAGAAAGGAGCTGGCATCTCACTCTCTTTGAATCTTCTTTATCATGCTAAGAGGAGCAGGAAAAAGCAAAAAATTTCAGAATTGCACCTTGCAATGCGGAGAAATTACAGTTTGTGCATTTACAATATTCATTGATTTTTGCCATTGAAAAACGTCCAGAAATGATTGAAGCTACTGACTGAATGAAAGGAGCTGGCATCTCACTCTCTTTGAATCTTCTTTATCATGCTAAGAGGAGCAGGAAAAAGCAAAAAATTTCAGAATTGCACCTTGCAATGCGGAGAAATTACTGTTTGTGCATTTACAATATTCATTGATTTTTGCCATTGAAAAAGGTCCAGAAATAATTGAAGGTACTGACTGAATGAAAGGAGCTGGCATCTCACTCTCTTTGAATCTTCTTTATCATGCTAAGAGGAGCAGGAAAAAGCAAACAATTTCAGAATTGCACCTTGCAATGCGGAGAAATTACTGTTTGTGCATTTACAATATTCATTGATTTTTGCCATTGAAAAACGTCCAGAAATGATTGAAGCTACTGACTGAATGAAAGGAGCTGGCATCTCACTCTCTTTGAATCTTCTTTATCATGCTAAGAGGAGCAGGAAAAAGCAAAAAATTTCAGAATTGCACCTTGCAATGCGGAGAAATTACTGTTTGTGCATTTACAATATTCATTGATTTTTGCCATTGAAAAATGTCCAGAAATGATTGAAGCTACTGACTGAATGAAAGGAGCTGGCATCTCACTCTCTTTGAATCTTCTTTATCATGCTAAGAGGAGCAGGAAAAAGCAAAAAATTTCAGAATTGCGCCTTGCAATGCGGAGAAATTACTGTTTGTGCATTTACAAAATTCATTGATTTTTGCCATTGAAAAACATCATGTTATTCATATACCAGAAATGATTGAAGCTACTGACTGAAGGAAAGGATCTGGCATCTCACTCTCTTTGAATCTTCTTTATCATGCTTAGAGGAGCAGGAAAAAGCAAAAAATTTCAGAATTGCACCTTGCAATGCGGAGAAATTACTGTTTGTGCATTTACAATATTCATTGATTTTTGCCATTGAAAAACGTCCAGAAATGATTGAAGCTACTGACTGAATGAAAGGAGCTGGCATCTCACTCTCTTTGAATCTTCTTTATCATGCTAAGAGGAGCAGGAAAAAGCAAAAAATTTCAGAATTGCACCTTGCAATGCGGAGAAATTACTGTTTGTGCATTTACAATATTCATTGATTTTTGCGATTGAAAAACATCATGTTATTCATATACCAGAAATGATTGAAGCTACTGACTGAATGAAAGGAGCTGGCATCTCACTCTCTTTGAATCTTCTTTATCATGCTAAGAGGAGCAGGAAAAAGTAAAAAATTTCAGAATTGCACCTTGCAATGCGGAGAAATTACTGTTTGTGCATTTACAATATTCAATGATTTTTGCCATTGAAAAACGTCCAGAAATGATTGAAGCTACTGACTGAATGAAAGGAGCTGGCATCTCACTCTCTTTGAATCTTGTTTATCATGCTAAGAGGAGCAGGAAAAAGCAAAAAATTTCAGAATTGCACCTTGCAATGCGGAGAAATTACTGTTTGTGCATTTACAATATTCATTGATTTTTGCCATTGAAAAACGTCCAGAAATGATTGAAGCTACTGACTGAATGAAAGGAGCTGGCATCTCACTCTCTTTGAATCTTCTTTATCATGCTAAGAGGAGCAGGAAAAAGCAAAAAATTTCAGAATTGCACCTTGCAATGCGGAGAAATTACTGTTTGTGCATTTACAATATTCATTGATTTTTGCCATTGAAAAACATCATGCTATTCATATACCAGAAATGATTGAAGCTACTGACTGAATGAAAGGAGCTGGCATCTCACTCTCTTTGAATCTTCTTTATCATGCTAAGAGGAGCAGGAAAAAGTAAAAAATTTCAGAATTGCACCTTGCAATGCGGAGAAATTACTGTTTGTGCATTTATAATATTCAATGATTTTTGCCATTGAAAAACGTCCAGAAATGATTGAAGCTACTGACTGAACGAAAGGAGCAGGCATCTCACTCTCTTTGAATCTTCTTTATCATGCTAAGAGGAGCAGGAAAAAGCAAAAAATTTCAGAATTGCACCTTGCAATGCGGAGAAATTACTGTTTGTGCATTTACAATATTCATTGATTTTTGCCATTGAAAAACATCATGTTATTCATGTACCAGAAATGTTTGAAGCTACTGACTGAATGAAAGGAGCTGGCATCTCACTCTCTTTGAATCTTCTTTATCATGCTAAGAGGAGCAGGAAAAAGCAAAAAATTTCAGAATTGCACATTGCAATGCGGAGAAATTACTGTTTGTGCATTTACAATATTCATTGATTTTTGCCATTGAAAAACGTCCAGAAATGATTGAAGCTACTGACTGAATGAAAGGAGCTGGCATCTCACTCTCTTTGAATCTTCTTTATCATGCTAAGAGGAGCAGGAAAAGCAAAAAATTTCAGAATTGCACCTTGCAATGCGGAGAAATTACTGTTTGTGCATTTACAATATTCATTGATTTTTGCCATTGAAAAACGTCCAGAAATGATTGAAGCTACTGACTGAATGAAAGGAGCTGGCATCTCACTCTCTTTGAATCTTCTTTATCATGCTAAGAGGAGCAGGAAAAAGCAAAAAATTTCAGAATTGCGCCTTGCAATGCGGAGAAATTACTGTTTGTGCATTTACAAAATTCATTGATTTTTGTCATTGAAAAACATCATGTTATTCATATACCAGAAATGATTGAAGCTACTGACTGAAGGAAAGGATCTGGCATCTCACTCTCTTTGAATCTTCTTTATCATGCTAAGAGGAGCAGGAAAAAGCAAAAAATTTCAGAATTGCACCTTGCAATGCGGAGAAATTACTGTTTGTGCATTTACAATATTCATTGATTTTTGCCATTGAAAAACGTCCAGAAATGATTGAAGCTACTGACTGAATGAAAGGATCTGGCATCTCACTCTCTTTGAATCTTCTTTATCATGCTAAGAGGAGCAGGAAAAAGCAAAAAATTTCAGAATTGCACCTTGCAATGCGGAGAAATTACTGTTTGTGCATTTACAATATTCATTGATTTTTGCCATTGAAAAATGTCCAGAAATGATTGAAGCTACTGACTGAATGAAAGGAGCTGGCATCTCACTCTCTTTGAATCTTCTTTATCATGCTAAGAGGAGCAGGAAAAAGCAAAAAATTTCAGAATTGCGCCTTGCAATGCGGAGAAATTACTGTTTGTGCATTTACAAAATTCATTGATTTTTGCCATTGAAAAACATCATGTTATTCATATACCAGAAATGATTGAAGCTACTGACTGAAGGAAAGGATCTGGCATCTCACTCTCTTTGAATCTTCTTTATCATGCTAAGAGGAGCAGGAAAAAGCAAAAAGTTTCAGAATTGCACCTTGCAATGCGGAGAAATTACTGTTTGTGCATTTACAATATTCATTGGTTTTTGCCATTGAAAAACGTCCAGAAATGATTGAAGCTACTGACTGAATGAAAGGCGCTGGCATCTCACTCTCTTTGAATCTTCTTTATCATGCTAAGAGGAGCAGGAAAAAGCAAAAAATTTCAGAATTACACCTTGCAATGCGGAGAAATTACTGTTTGTGCATTTACAATATTCATTGATTTTTGCGATTGAAAAACATCATGTTATTCATATACCAGAAATGATTGAAGCTACTGACTGAATGAAAGGAGCTGGCATCTCACTCTCTTTGAATCTTCTTTATCATGCTAAGAGGAGCAGGAAAAAGTAAAAAATTTCAGAATTGCACCTTGCAATGCGGAGAAATTACTGATTGTGCATTTACAATATTCAATGATTTTTGCCATTGAAAAACGTCCAGAAATGATTAAAGCTACTGACTGAATGAAAGGAGCTGGCATCTCACTCTCTTTGAATCTTCTTTATCATGCTAAGAGGAGCAGGAAAAAGCAAAAAATTTCAGAATTGCACCTTGCAATGCGGAGAAATTACTGTTTGTGCATTTACAATATTCATTGATTTTTGCCATTGAAAAACATCATGTTATTCATGTACCAGAAATGTTTGAAGCTACTGACTGAATGAAAGGAGCTGGCATCTCACTCTCTTTGAATCTTCTTTATCATGCTAAGAGGAGCAGGAAAAAGCAAAAAATTTCAGAATTGCACATTGCAATGCGGAGAAATTACTGTTTGTGCATTTACAATATTCATTGATTTTTGCCATTGAAAAACGTCCAGAAATGATTGAAGCTACTGACTGAATGAAAGGAGCTGGCATCTCACTCTCTTTGAATCTTCTTTATCATGCTAAGAGGAGCAGGAAAAGCAAAAAATTTCAGAATTGCACCTTGCAATGCGGAGAAATTACTGTTTGTGCATTTACAATATTCATTGATTTTTGCCATTGAAAAACGTCCAGAAATGATTGAAGCTACTGACTGAATGAAAGGAGCTGGCATCTCACTCTCTTTGAATCTTCTTTATCATGCTAAGAGGAGCAGGAAAAAGCAAAAAATTTCAGAATTGCACCTTGCAATGCGGAGAAATTACTGTTTGTGCATTTACAATATTCATTGATTTTTGCCATTGAAAAATGTCCAGAAATGATTGAAGCTACTGACTGAATGAAAGGAGCTGGCATCTCACTCTCTTTGAATCTTCTTTATCATGCTAAGAGGAGCAGGAAAAAGCAAAAAATTTCAGAATTGCGCCTTGCAATGCGGAGAAATTACTGTTTGTGCATTTACAAAATTCATTGATTTTTGCCATTGAAAAACATCATGTTATTCATATACCAGAAATGATTGAAGCTACTGACTGAAGGAAAGGATCTGGCATCTCACTCTCTTTGAATCTTCTTTATCATGCTAAGAGGAGCAGGAAAAAGCAAAAAATTTCAGAATTGCACCTTGCAATGCGGAGAAATTACTGTTTGTGCATTTACAATATTCATTGATTTTTGCCATTGAAAAACGTCCAGAAATGATTGAAGCTACTGACTGAATGAAAGGATCTGGCATCTCACTCTCTTTGAATCTTCTTTATCATGCTAAGAGGAGCAGGAAAAAGCAAAAAATTTCAGAATTGCACATTGCAATGCGGAGAAATTACTGTTTGTGCATTTACAATATTCATTGATTTTTGCCATTGAAAAACGTCCAGAAATGATTGAAGCTACTGACTGAATGAAAGGAGCTGGCATCTCACTCTCTTTGAATCTTCTTTATCATGCTAAGAGGAGCAGGAAAAAGCAAAAAATTTCAGAATTGCACCTTGCAATGCGGAGAAATTACTGTTTGTGCATTTACAATATTCATTGATTTTTGCCATTGAAAAATGTCCAGAAATGATTGAAGCTACTGACTGAATGAAAGGAGCTGGCATCTCACTCTCTTTGAATCTTCTTTATCATGCTAAGAGGAGCAGGAAAAAGCAAAAAATTTCAGAATTGCGCCTTGCAATGCGGAGAAATTACTGTTTGTGCATTTACAAAATTCATTGATTTTTGCCATTGAAAAACATCATGTTATTCATATACCAGAAATGATTGAAGCTACTGACTGAAGGAAAGGATCTGGCATCTCACTCTCTTTGAATCTTCTTTATCATGCTAAGAGGAGCAGGAAAAAGCAAAAAGTTTCAGAATTGCACCTTGCAATGCGGAGAAATTACTGTTTGTGCATTTACAATATTCATTGGTTTTTGCCATTGAAAAACGTCCAGAAATGATTGAAGCTACTGACTGAATGAAAGGCGCTGGCATGTCACTCTCTTTGAATCTTCTTTATCATGCTAAGAGGAGCAGGAAAAAGCAAAAAATTTCAGAATTGCACCTTGCAATGCGGAGAAATTACTGTTTGTGCATTTACAATATTCATTGATTTTTGCGATTGAAAAACATCATGTTATTCATATACCAGAAATGATTGAAGCTACTGACTGAATGAAAGGAGCTGGCATCTCACTCTCTTTGAATCTTCTTTATCATGCTAAGAGGAGCAGGAAAAAGTAAAAAATTTCAGAATTGCACCTTGCAATGCGGAGAAATTACTGATTGTGCATTTACAATATTCAATGATTTTTGCCATTGAAAAACGTCCAGAAATGATTAAAGCTACTGACTGAATGAAAGGAGCTGGCATCTCACTCTCTTTGAATCTTCTTTATCATGCTAAGAGGAGCAGGAAAAAGCAAAAAATTTCAGAATTGCACCTTGCAATGCGGAGAAATTACTGTTTGTGCATTTACAATATTCATTGATTTTTGCCATTGAAAAACGTCCAGAAATGATTGAAGCTACTGACTGAATGAAAGGAGCTGGCATCTCACTCTCTTTGAATCTTCTTTATCATGCTAAGAGGAGCAGGAAAAAGCAAAAAATTTCAGAATTGCACCTTGCAATGCGGAGAAATTACTGTTTGTGCATTTACAATATTCATTGATTTTTGCCATTGAAAAACATCATGTTATTCATATACCAGAAATGATTGAAGCTACTGACTGAATGAAAGGAGCTGGCATCTCACTCTCTTTGAATCTTCTTTATCATGCTAAGAGGAGCAGGAAAAAGTAAAAAATTTCAGAATTGCGCCTTGCAATGCGGAGAAATTACTGTTTGTGCATTTACAAAATTCATTGATTTTTGCCATTGAAAAACATCATGTTATTCATATACCAGAAATGATTGAAGCTACTGACTGAAGGAAAGGATCTGGCATCTCACTCTCTTTGAATCTTCTTTATCATGCTTAGAGGAGCAGGAAAAAGCAAAGAATTTCAGAATTGCACCTTGCAATGCGGAGAAATTACTGTTTGTGCATTTACAATATTCATTGATTTTTGCCATTGAAAAACGTCCAGAAATGATTGAAGCTACTGACTGAATGAAAGGAGCTGGCATCTCACTCTCTTTGAATCTTCTTTATCATGCTAAGAGGAGCAGGAAAAAGCAAAAAATTTCAGAATTGCACCTTGCAATGCGGAGAAATTACTGTTTGTGCATTTACAATATTCATTGATTTTTGCGATTGAAAAACATCATGTTATTCATATACCAGAAATGATTGAAGCTACTGACTGAATGAAAGGAGCTGGCATCTCACTCTCTTTGAATCTTCTTTATCATGCTAAGAGGAGCAGGAAAAAGTAAAAAATTTCAGAATTGCACCTTGCAATGCGGAGAAATTACTGTTTGTGCATTTACAATATTCATTGATTTTTGCCATTGAAAAACGTCCAGAAATGATTGAAGCTACTGACTGAATGAAAGGAGCTGGCATCTCACTCTCTTTGAATCTTCTTTATCATGCTAAGAGGAGCAGGAAAAAGCAAAAATTTTCAGAATTGCACCTTGCAATGCGGAGAAATTACTGTTTGTGCATTTACAATATTCATTGATTTTTGCTATTGAAAAACATCATGTTATTTATATACCAGAAATGATTGAAGCTACTGACTGAATGAAAGGAGCTGGCATCTCACTCTCTTTGAATCTTCTTTATCATGCTAAGAGGAGCAGGAAAAAGCAAAAAATTTCAGAATTGCACCTTGCAATGCGGAGAAATTACAGTTTGTGCATTTACAATATTCATTGATTTTTGCCATTGAAAAACGTCCAGAAATGATTGAAGCTACTGACTGAATGAAAGGAGCTGGCATCTCACTCTCTTTGAATCTTCTTTATCATGCTAAGAGGAGCAGGAAAAAGCAAAAAATTTCAGAATTGCACCTTGCAATGCGGAGAAATTACTGTTTGTGCATTTACAATATTCATTGATTTTTGCCATTGAAAAACGTCCAGAAATGATTGAAGGTACTGACTGAATGAAAGGAGCTGGCATCTCACTCTCTTTGAATCTTCTTTATCATGCTAAGAGGAGCAGGAAAAAGCAAAAAAATTCAGAATTGCACCTTGCAATGCGGAGAAATTACTGTTTGTGCATTTACAATATTCATTGATTTTTGCGATTGAAAAACATCATGTTATTCATATACCAGAAATGATTGAAGCTACTGACTGAATGAAAGGAGCTGGCATCTCACTCTCTTTGAATCTTCTTTATCATGCTTAGAGGAGCAGGAAAAAGCAAAGAATTTCAGAATTGCACCTTGCAATGCGGAGAAATTACTGTTTGTGCATTTACAATATTCATTGATTTTTGCCATTGAAAAACGTCCAGAAATGATTGAAGCTACTGACTGAATGAAAGGAGCTGGCATCTCACTCTCTTTGAATCTTCTTTATCATGCTAAGAGGAGCAGGAAAAAGCAAAAAATTTCAGAATTGCACCTTGCAATGCGGAGAAATTACTGTTTGTGCATTTACAATATTCATTGATTTTTGCGATTGAAAAACATCATGTTATTCATATACCAGAAATGATTGAAGCTACTGACTGAATGAAAGGAGCTGGCATCTCACTCTCTTTGAATCTTCTTTATCATGCTAAGAGGAGCAGGAAAAAGTAAAAAATTTCAGAATTGCACCTTGCAATGCGGAGAAATTACTGTTTGTGCATTTACAATATTCATTGATTTTTGCCATTGAAAAACGTCCAGAAATGATTGAAGCTACTGACTGAATGAAAGGAGCTGGCATCTCACTCTCTTTGAATCTTCTTTATCATGCTAAGAGGAGCAGGAAAAAGCAAAAAATTTCAGAATTGCACCTTGCAATGCGGAGAAATTACTGTTTGTGCATTTACAATATTCATTGATTTTTGCTATTGAAAAACATCATGTTATTCATATACCAGAAATGATTGAAGCTACTGACTGAATGAAAGGAGCTGGCATCTCACTCTCTTTGAATCTTCTTTATCATGCTAAGAGGAGCAGGAAAAAGCAAAAAATTTCAGAATTGCACCTTGCAATGCGGAGAAATTACAGTTTGTGCATTTACAATATTCATTGATTTTTGCCATTGAAAAACGTCCAGAAATGATTGAAGCTACTGACTGAATGAAAGGAGCTGGCATCTCACTCTCTTTGAATCTTCTTTATCATGCTAAGAGGAGCAGGAAAAAGCAAAAAATTTCAGAATTGCACCTTGCAATGCGGAGAAATTACTGTTTGTGCATTTACAATATTCATTGATTTTTGCCATTGAAAAACGTCCAGAAATGATTGAAGGTACTGACTGAATGAAAGGAGCTGGCATCTCACTCTCTTTGAATCTTCTTTATCATGCTAAGAGGAGCAGGAAAAAGCAAAAAATTTCAGAATTGCACCTTGCAATGCGGAGAAATTACTGTTTGTGCATTTACAATATTCATTGATTTTTGCGATTGAAAAACATCATGTTATTCATATACCAGAAATGATTGAAGCTACTGACTGAATGAAAGGAGCTGGCATCTCACTCTCTTTGAATCTTCTTTATCATGCTAAGAGGAGCAGGAAAAAGTAAAAAATTTCAGAATTGCACCTTGCAATGCGGAGAAATTACTGTTTGTGCATTTACAATATTCAATGATTTTTGCCATTGAAAAACGTCCAGAAATGATTGAAGCTACTGACTGAATGAAAGGAGCTGGCATCTCACTCTCTTTGAATCTTCTTTATCATGCTAAGAGGAGCAGGAAAAAGTAAAAAATTTCAGAATTGCACCTTGCAATGCGGAGAAATTACTGTTTGTGCATTTATAATATTCAATGATTTTTGCCATTGAAAAACGTCCAGAAATGATTGAAGCTACTGACTGAACGAAAGGAGCTGGCATCTCACTCTCTTTGAATCTTCTTTATCATGCTAAGAGGAGCAGGAAAAAGCAAAAAATTTCAGAATTGCACCTTGCAATGCGGAGAAATTACTGTTTGTGCATTTACAATATTCATTGATTTTTGCCATTGAAAAACATCATGTTATTCATGTACCAGAAATGTTTGAAGCTACTGACTGAATGAAAAGAGCTGGCATCTCACTCTCTTTGAATCTTCTTTATCATGCTAAGAGGAGCAGGAAAAAGCAAAAAATTTCAGAATTGCACATTGCAATGCGGAGAAATTACTGTTTGTGCATTTACAATATTCATTGATTTTTGCCATTGAAAAACGTCCAGAAATGATTGAAGCTACTGACTGAATGAAAGGAGCTGGCATCTCACTCTCTTTGAATCTTCTTTATCATGCTAAGAGGAGCATGAAAAAGCAAAAAATTTCAGAATTGCACCTTGCAATGCGGAGAAATTACTGTTTGTGCATTTACAATATTCATTGATTTTTGCCATTGAAAAATGTCCAGAAATGATTGAAGCTACTGACTGAATGAAAGGAGCTGGCATCTCACTCTCTTTGAATCTTCTTTATCATGCTAAGAGGAGCAGGAAAAAGCAAAAAATTTCAGAATTGCGCCTTGCAATGCGGAGAAATTACTGTTTGTGCATTTACAAAATTCATTGATTTTTGCCATTGAAAAACATCATGTTATTCATATACCAGAAATGATTGAAGCTACTGACTGAAGGAAAGGATCTGGCATCTCACTCTCTTTGAATCTTCTTTATCATGCTAAGAGGAGCAGGAAAAAGCAAAAAATTTCAGAATTGCACCTTGCAATGCGGAGAAATTACTGTTTGTGCATTTACAATATTCATTGATTTTTGCCATTGAAAAACGTCCAGAAATGATTGAAGCTACTGACTGAATGAAAGGAGCTGGCATCTCACTCTCTTTGAATCTTCTTTATCATGCTAAGAGGAGCAGGAAAAAGCAAAAAATTTCAGAATTGCACATTGCAATGCGGAGAAATTACTGTTTGTGCATTTACAATATTCATTGATTTTTGCCATTGAAAAACGTCCAGAAATGATTGAAGCTACTGACTGAATGAAAGGAGCTGGCATCTCACTCTCTTTGAATCTTCTTTATCATGCTAAGAGGAGCAGGAAAAAGCAAAAAATTTCAGAATTGCACCTTGCAATGCGGAGAAATTACTGTTTGTGCATTTACAATATTCATTGATTTTTGCCATTGAAAAATGTCCAGAAATGATTGAAGCTACTGACTGAATGAAAGGAGCTGGCATCTCACTCTCTTTGAATCTTCTTTATCATGCTAAGAGGAGCAGGAAAAAGCAAAAAATTTCAGAATTGCGCCTTGCAATGCGGAGAAATTACTGTTTGTGCATTTACAAAATTCATTGATTTTTGCCATTGAAAAACATCATGTTATTCATATACCAGAAATGATTGAAGCTACTGACTGAAGGAAAGGATCTGGCATCTCACTCTCTTTGAATCTTCTTTATCATGCTAAGAGGAGCAGGAAAAAGCAAAAAGTTTCAGAATTGCACCTTGCAATGCGGAGAAATTACTGTTTGTGCATTTACAATATTCATTGGTTTTTGCCATTGAAAAACGTCCAGAAATGATTGAAGCTACTGACTGAATGAAAGGAGCTGGCATCTCACTCTCTTTGAATCTTCTTTATCATGCTAAGAGGAGCAGGAAAAAGCAAAAAATTTCAGAATTGCACCTTGCAATGCGGAGAAATTACTGTTTGTGCATTTACAATATTCATTGATTTTTGCGATTGAAAAACATCATGTTATTCATATACCAGAAATGATTGAAGCTACTGACTGAATGAAAGGAGCTGGCATCTCACTCTCTTTGAATCTTCTTTATCATGCTAAGAGGAGCAGGAAAAAGTAAAAAATTTCAGAATTGCACCTTGCAATGCGGAGAAATTACTGATTGTGCATTTACAATATTCAATGATTTTTGCCATTGAAAAACGTCCAGAAATGATTAAAGCTACTGACTGAATGAAAGGAGCTGGCATCTCACTCTCTTTGAATCTTCTTTATCATGCTAAGAGGAGCAGGAAAAAGCAAAAAATTTCAGAATTGCACCTTGCAATGCGGAGAAATTACTGTTTGTGCATTTACAATATTCATTGATTTTTGCCATTGAAAAACGTCCAGAAATGATTGAAGCTACTGACTGAATGAAAGGAGCTGGCATCTCACTCTCTTTGAATCTTCTTTATCATGCTAAGAGGAGCAGGAAAAAGCAAAAAATTTCAGAATTGCACCTTGCAATGCGGAGAAATTACTGTTTGTGCATTTACAATATTCATTGATTTTTGCCATTGAAAAACATCATGTTATTCATATACCAGAAATGATTGAAGCTACTGACTGAATGAAAGGAGCTGGCATCTCACTCTCTTTGAATCTTCTTTATCATGCTAAGAGGAGCAGGAAAAAGTAAAAAATTTCAGAATTGCGCCTTGCAATGCGGAGAAATTACTGTTTGTGCATTTACAAAATTCATTGATTTTTGCCATTGAAAAACATCATGTTATTCATATACCAGAAATGATTGAAGCTACTGACTGAAGGAAAGGATCTGGCATCTCACTCTCTTTGAATCTTCTTTATCATGCTTAGAGGAGCAGGAAAAAGCAAAGAATTTCAGAATTGCACCTTGCAATGCGGAGAAATTACTGTTTGTGCATTTACAATATTCATTGATTTTTGCCATTGAAAAACGTCCAGAAATGATTGAAGCTACTGACTGAATGAAAGGAGCTGGCATCTCACTCTCTTTGAATCTTCTTTATCATGCTAAGAGGAGCAGGAAAAAGCAAAAAATTTCAGAATTGCACCTTGCAATGCGGAGAAATTACTGTTTGTGCATTTACAATATTCATTGATTTTTGCGATTGAAAAACATCATGTTATTCATATACCAGAAATGATTGAAGCTACTGACTGAATGAAAGGAGCTGGCATCTCACTCTCTTTGAATCTTCTTTATCATGCTAAGAGGAGCAGGAAAAAGTAAAAAATTTCAGAATTGCACCTTGCAATGCCGAGAAATTACTGTTTGTGCATTTACAATATTCATTGATTTTTGCCATTGAAAAACGTCCAGAAATGATTGAAGCTACTGACTGAATGAAAGGAGCTGGCATCTCACTCTCTTTGAATCTTCTTTATCATGCTAAGAGGAGCAGGAAAAAGCAAAAAATTTCAGAATTGCACCTTGCAATGCGGAGAAATTACTGTTTGTGCATTTACAATATTCATTGATTTTTGCTATTGAAAAACATCATGTTATTCATATACCAGAAATGATTGAATCTACTGACTGAATGAAAGGAGCTGGCATCTCACTCTCTTTGAATCTTCTTTATCATGCTAAGAGGAGCAGGAAAAAGCAAAAAATTTCAGAATTGCACCTTGCAATGCGGAGAAATTACAGTTTGTGCATTTACAATATTCATTGATTTTTGCCATTGAAAAACGTCCAGAAATGATTGAAGCTACTGACTGAATGAAAGGAGCTGGCATCTCACTCTCTTTGAATCTTCTTTATCATGCTAAGAGGAGCAGGAAAAAGCAAAAAATTTCAGAATTGCACCTTGCAATGCGGAGAAATTACTGTTTGTGCATTTACAATATTCATTGATTTTTGCCATTGAAAAACGTCCAGAAATGATTGAAGGTACTGACTGAATGAAAGGAGCTGGCATCTCACTCTCTTTGAATCTTCTTTATCATGCTAAGAGGAGCAGGAAAAAGCAAAAAATTTCAGAATTGCACCTTGCAGTGCGGAGAAATTACTGTTTGTGCATTTACAATATTCATTAATTTTTGCGATTGAAAAACATCATGTTATTCATATACCAGAAATGATTGAAGCTACTGACTGAATGAAAGGAGCTGGCATCTCACTCTCTTTGAATCTTCTTTATCATGCTAAGAGGAGCAGGAAAAAGTAAAAAATTTCAGAATTGCACCTTGCAATGCGGAGAAATTACTGTTTGTGCATTTACAATATTCAATGATTTTTGCCATTGAAAAACGTCCAGAAATGATTGAAGCTACTGACTGAATGAAAGGAGCTGGCATCTCACTCTCTTTGAATCTTGTTTATCATGCTAAGAGGAGCAGGAAAAAGCAAAAAATTTCAGAATTGCACCTTGCAATGCGGAGAAATTACTGTTTGTGCATTTACAATATTCATTGATTTTTGCCATTGAAAAACATCATGTTATTCATATACCAGAAATGATTGAAGCTACTGACTGAATGAAAGGAGCTGGCATCTCACTCTCTTTGAATCTTCTTTATCATGCTAAGAGGAGCAGGAAAAAGTAAAAAATTTCAGAATTGCACCTTGCAATGCGGAGAAATTACTGTTTGTGCATTTATAATATTCAATGATTTTTTCCATTGAAAAACGTCCAGAAATGATTGAAGCTACTGACTGAACGAAAGGAGCTGGCATCTCACTCTCTTTGAATCTTCTTTATCATGCTAAGAGGAGCAGGAAAAAGCAAAAAATTTCAGAATTGCACCTTGCAATGCGGAGAAATTACTGTTTGTGCATTTACAATATTCATTGATTTTTGCCATTGAAAAACATCATGTTATTCATGTACCAGAAATGTTTGAAGCTACTGACTGAATGAAAGTAGCTGGCATCTCACTCTCTTTGAATCTTCTTTATCATGCTAAGAGGAGCAGGAAAAAGCAAAAAATTTCAGAATTGCACATTGCAATGCGGAGAAATTACTGTTTGTGCATTTACAATATTCATTGATTTTTGCCATTGAAAAACGTCCAGAAATGATTGAAGCTACTGACTGAATGAAAGGAGCTGGCATCTCACTCTCTTTGAATCTTCTTTATCATGCTAAGAGGAGCAGGAAAAAGCAAAAAATTTCAGAATTGCACCTTGCAATGCGGAGAAATTACTGTTTGTGCATTTACAATATTCATTGATTTTTGCCATTGAAAAACGTCCAGAAATGATTGAAGCTACTGACTGAATGAAAGGAGCTGGCATCTCACTCTCTTTGAATCTTCTTTATCATGCTAAGAGGAGCAGGAAAAAGCAAAAAATTTCAGAATTGCACCTTGCAATGCGGAGAAATTACTGTTTGTGCATTTACAATATTCATTGATTTTTGCCATTGAAAAATGTCCAGAAATGATTGAAGCTACTGACTGAATGAAAGGAGCTGGCATCTCACTCTCTTTGAATCTTCTTTATCATGCTAAGAGGAGTAGGAAAAAGCAAAAAATTTCAGAATTGCGCCTTGCAATGCGGAGAAATTACTGTATGTGCATTTACAAAATTCATTGATTTTTGCCATTGAAAAACATCATGTTATTCATATACCAGAAATGATTGAAGCTACTGACTGAAGGAAAGGATCTGGCATCTCACTCTCTTTGAATCTTCTTTATCATGCTAAGAGGAGCAGGAAAAAGCAAAAAATTTCAGAATTGCACCTTGCAATGCGGAGAAATTACTGTTTGCATTTACAATATTCATTGATTTTTGCCATTGAAAAACGTCCAGAAATGATTGAAGCTACTGACTGAATGAAAGGAGCTGGCATCTCACTCTCTTTGAATCTTCTTTATCATGCTAAGAGGAGCAGGAAAAAGCAAAAAATTTCAGAATTGCACATTGCAATGCGGAGAAATTACTGTTTGTGCATTTACAATATTCATTGATTTTTGCCATTGAAAAACGTCCAGAAATGATTGAAGCTACTGACTGAATGAAAGGAGCTGGCATCTCACTCTCTTTGAATCTTCTTTATCATGCTAAGAGGAGCAGGAAAAAGCAAAAAATTTCAGAATTGCACCTTGCAATGCGGAGAAATTACTGTTTGTGCATTTACAATATTCATTGATTTTTGCCATTGAAAAATGTCCAGAAATGATTGAAGCTACTGACTGAATGAAAGGAGCTGGCATCTCACTCTCTTTGAATCTTCTTTATCATGCTAAGAGGAGCAGGAAAAAGCAAAAAATTTCAGAATTGCGCCTTGCAATGCGGAGAAATTACTGTTTGTGCATTTACAAAATTCATTGATTTTTGCCATTGAAAAACATCATGTTATTCATATACCAGAAATGATTGAAGCTACTGACTGAAGGAAAGGATCTGGCATCTCACTCTCTTTGAATCTTCTTTATCATGCTAAGAGGAGCAGGAAAAAGCAAAAAGTTTCAGAATTGCACCTTGCAATGCGGAGAAATTACTGTTTGTGCATTTACAATATTCATTGGTTTTTGCCATTGAAAAACGTCCAGAAATGATTGAAGCTACTGACTGAATGAAAGGAGCTGGCATCTCACTCTCTTTGAATCTTCTTTATCATGCTAAGAGGAGCAGGAAAAAGCAAAAAATTTCAGAATTGCACCTTGCAATGCGGAGAAATTACTGTTTGTGCATTTACAATATTCATTGATTTTTGCGATTGAAAAACATCATGTTATTCATATACCAGAAATGATTGAAGCTACTGACTGAATGAAAGGAGCTGGCATCTCACTCTCTTTGAATCTTCTTTATCATGCTAAGAGGAGCAGGAAAAAGTAAAAAATTTCAGAATTGCACCTTGCAATGCGGAGAAATTACTGATTGTGCATTTACAATATTCATTGATTTTTGCCATTGAAAAACGTCCAGAAATGATTAAAGCTACTGACTGAATGAAAGGAGCTGGCATCTCACTCTCTTTGAATCTTCTTTATCATGCTAAGAGGAGCAGGAAAAAGCAAAAAATTTCAGAATTGCACCTTGCAATGCGGAGAAATTACTGTTTGTGCATTTACAATATTCATTGATTTTTGCCATTGAAAAACGTCCAGAAATGATTGAAGCTACTGACTGAATGAAAGGAGCTGGCATCTCACTCTCTTTGAATCTTCTTTATCATGCTAAGAGGAGCAGGAAAAAGCAAAAAATTTCAGAATTGCACCTTGCAATGCGGAGAAATTACTGTTTGTGCATTTACAATATTCATTGATTTTTGCCATTGAAAAACATCATGTTATTCATATACCAGAAATGATTGAAGCTACTGACTGAATGAAAGGAGCTGGCATCTCACTCTCTTTGAATCTTCTTTATCATGCTAAGAGGAGCAGGAAAAAGTAAAAAATTTCAGAATTGCGCCTTGCAATGCGGAGAAATTACTGTTTGTGCATTTACAAAATTCATTGATTTTTGCCATTGAAAAACATCATGTTATTCATATACCAGAAATGATTGAAGCTACTGACTGAAGGAAAGGATCTGGCATCTCACTCTCTTTGAATCTTCTTTATCATGCTTAGAGGAGCAGGAAAAAGCAAAGAATTTCAGAATTGCACCTTGCAATGCGGAGAAATTACTGTTTGTGCATTTACAATATTCATTGATTTTTGCCATTGAAAAACGTCCAGAAATGATTGAAGCTACTGACTGAATGAAAGGAGCTGGCATCTCACTCTCTTTGAATCTTCTTTTTCATGCTAAGAGGAGCAGGAAAAAGCAAAAAATTTCAGAATTGCACCTTGCAATGCGGAGAAATTACTGTTTGTGCATTTACAATATTCATTGATTTTTGCGATTGAAAAACATCATGTTATTCATATACCAGAAATGATTGAAGCTACTGACTGAATGAAAGGAGCTGGCATCTCACTCTCTTTGAATCTTCTTTATCATGCTAAGAGGAGCAGGAAAAAGTAAAAAATTTCAGAATTGCACCTTGCAATGCGGAGAAATTACTGTTTGTGCATTTACAATATTCATTGATTTTTGCCATTGAAAAACGTCCAGAAATGATTGAAGCTACTGACTGAATGAAAGGAGCTGGCATCTCACTCTCTTTGAATCTTCTTTATCATGCTAAGAGGAGCAGGAAAAAGCAAAAAATTTCAGAATTGCACCTTGCAATGCGGAGAAATTACTGTTTGTGCATTTACAATATTCATTGATTTTTGCCATTGAAAAACGTCCAGAAATGATTAAAGCTACTGACTGAATGAAAGGAGCTGGCATCTCACTCTCTTTGAATCTTCTTTATCATGCTAAGAGGAGCAGGAAAAAGCAAAAAATTTCAGAATTGCACCTTGCAATGCGGAGAAATTACTGTTTGTGCATTTACAATATTCATTGATTTTTGCCATTGAAAAACGTCCAGAAATGATTGAAGCTACTGACTGAATGAAAGGAGCTGGCATCTCACTCTCTTTGAATCTTCTTTATCATGCTAAGAGGAGCAGGAAAAAGCAAAAAATTTCAGAATTGCACCTTGCAATGCGGAGAAATTACTGTTTGTGCATTTACAATATTCATTGATTTTTGCCATTGAAAAACATCATGTTATTCATATACCAGAAATGATTGAAGCTACTGACTGAATGAAAGGAGCTGGCATCTCACTCTCTTTGAATCTTCTTTATCATGCTAAGAGGAGCAGGAAAAAGTAAAAAATTTCAGAATTGCGCCTTGCAATGCGGAGAAATTACTGTTTGTGCATTTACAAAATTCATTGATTTTTGCCATTGAAAAACATCATGTTATTCATATACCAGAAATGATTGAAGCTACTGACTGAAGGAAAGGATCTGGCATCTCACTCTCTTTGAATCTTCTTTATCATGCTTAGAGGAGCAGGAAAAAGCAAAGAATTTCAGAATTGCACCTTGCAATGCGGAGAAATTACTGTTTGTGCATTTACAATATTCATTGATTTTTGCCATTGAAAAACGTCCAGAAATGATTGAAGCTACTGACTGAATGAAAGGAGCTGGCATCTCACTCTCTTTGAATCTTCTTTATCATGCTAAGAGGAGCAGGAAAAAGCAAAAAATTTCAGAATTGCACCTTGCAATGCGGAGAAATTACTGTTTGTGCATTTACAATATTCATTGATTTTTGCCATTGAAAAATGTCCAGAAATGATTGAAGCTACTGACTGAATGAAAGGAGCTGGCATCTCACTCTCTTTGAATCGTCTTTATCATGCTAAGAGGAGTAGGAAAAAGCAAAAAATTTCAGAATTGCGCCTTGCAATGCGGAGAAATTACTGTTTGTGCATTTACAAAATTCATTGATTTTTGCCATTGAAAAACATCATGTTATTCATATACCAGAAATGATTGAAGCTACTGACTGAAGGAAAGGATCTGGCATCTCACTCTCTTTGAATCTTCTTTATCATGCTAAGAGGAGCAGGAAAAAGCAAAAAATTTCAGAATTGCACCTTGCAATGCGGAGAAATTACTGTTTGCATTTACAATATTCATTGATTTTTGCCATTGAAAAACGTCCAGAAATGATTGAAGCTACTGACTGAATGAAAGGAGCTGGCATCTCACTCTCTTTGAATCTTCTTTATCATGCTAAGAGGAGCAGGAAAAAGCAAAAAATTTCAGAATTGCACATTGCAATGCGGAGAAATTACTGTTTGTGCATTTACAATATTCATTGATTTTTGCCATTGAAAAACGTCCAGAAATGATTGAAGCTACTGACTGAATGAAAGGAGCTGGCATCTCACTCTCTTTGAATCTTCTTTATCATGCTAAGAGGAGCAGGAAAAAGCAAAAAATTTCAGAATTGCACCTTGCAATGCGGAGAAATTACTGTTTGTGCATTTACAATATTCATTGATTTTTGCCATTGAAAAATGTCCAGAAATGATTGAAGCTACTGACTGAATGAAAGGAGCTGGCATCTCACTCTCTTTGAATCTTCTTTATCATGCTAAGAGGAGCAGGAAAAAGCAAAAAATTTCAGAATTGCGCCTTGCAATGCGGAGAAATTACTGTTTGTGCATTTACAAAATTCATTGATTTTTGCCATTGAAAAACATCATGTTATTCATATACCAGAAATGATTGAAGCTACTGACTGAAGGAAAGGATCTGGCATCTCACTCTCTTTGAATCTTCTTTATCATGCTAAGAGGAGCAGGAAAAAGCAAAAAGTTTCAGAATTGCACCTTGCAATGCGGAGAAATTACTGTTTGTGCATTTACAATATTCATTGGTTTTTGCCATTGAAAAACGTCCAGAAATGATTGAAGCTACTGACTGAATGAAAGGAGCTGGCATCTCACTCTCTTTGAATCTTCTTTATCATGCTAAGAGGAGCAGGAAAAAGCAAAAAATTTCAGAATTGCACCTTGCAATGCGGAGAAATTACTGTTTGTGCATTTACAATATTCATTGATTTTTGCGACTGAAAAACATCATGTTATTCATATACCAGAAATGATTGAAGCTACTGACTGAATGAAAGGAACTGGCATCTCACTCTCTTTGAATCTTCTTTATCATGCTAAGAGGAGCAGGAAAAAGTAAAAAATTTCAGAATTGCACCTTGCAATGCGGAGAAATTACTGATTGTGCATTTACAATATTCAATGATTTTTGCCATTGAAAAACGTCCAGAAATGATTAAAGCTACTGACTGAATGAAAGGAGCTGGCATCTCACTCTCTTTGAATCTTCTTTATCATGCTAAGAGGAGCAGGAAAAAGCAAAAAATTTCAGAATTGCACCTTGCAATGCGGAGAAATTACTGTTTGTGCATTTACAATATTCATTGATTTTTGCCATTGAAAAACGTCCAGAAATGATTGAAGCTACTGACTGAATGAAAGGAGCTGGCATCTCACTCTCTTTGAATCTTCTTTATCATGCTAAGAGGAGCAGGAAAAAGCAAAAAATTTCAGAATTGCACCTTGCAATGCGGAGAAATTACTGTTTGTGCATTTACAATATTCATTGATTTTTGCCATTGAAAAACATCATGTTATTCATATACCAGAAATGATTGAAGCTACTGACTGAATGAAAGGAGCTGGCATCTCACTCTCTTTGAATCTTCTTTATCATGCTAAGAGGAGCAGGAAAAAGTAAAAAATTTCAGAATTGCGCCTTGCAATGCGGAGAAATTACTGTTTGTGCATTTACAAAATTCATTGATTTTTGCCATTGAAAAACATCATGTTATTCATATACCAGAAATGATTGAAGCTACTGACTGAAGGAAAGGATCTGGCATCTCACTCTCTTTGAATCTTCTTTATCATGCTTAGAGGAGCAGGAAAAAGCAAAGAATTTCAGAATTGCACCTTGCAATGCGGAGAAATTACTGTTTGTGCATTTACAATATTCATTGATTTTTGCCATTGAAAAACGTCCAGAAATGATTGAAGCTACTGACTGAATGAAAGGAGCTGGCATCTCACTCTCTTTGAATCTTCTTTATCATGCTAAGAGGAGCAGGAAAAAGCAAAAAATTTCAGAATTGCACCTTGCAATGCGGAGAAATTACTGTTTGTGCATTTACAATATTCATTGATTTTTGCGATTGAAAAACATCATGTTATTCATATACCAGAAATGATTGAAGCTACTGACTGAATGAAAGGAGCTGGCATCTCACTCTCTTTGAATCTTCTTTATCATGCTAAGAGGAGCAGGAAAAAGTAAAAAATTTCAGAATTGCACCTTGCAATGCGGAGAAATTACTGTTTGTGCATTTACAATATTCATTGATTTTTGCCATTGAAAAACGTCCAGAAATGATTGAAGCTACTGACTGAATGAAAGGAGCTGGCATCTCACTCTCTTTGAATCTTCTTTATCATGCTAAGAGGAGCAGGAAAAAGCAAAAAATTTCAGAATTGCACCTTGCAATGCGGAGAAATTACTGTTTGTGCATTTACAATATTCATTGATTTTTGCTATTGAAAAACATCATGTTATTCATATACCAGAAATGATTGAAGCTACTGACTGAATGAAAGGAGCTGGCATCTCACTCTCTTTGAATCTTCTTTATCATGCTAAGAGGAGCAGGAAAAAGCAAAAAATTTCAGAATTGCACCTTGCAATGCGGAGAAATTACAGTTTGTGCATTTACAATATTCATTGATTTTTGCCATTGAAAAACGTCCAAAAATGATTGAAGCTACTGACTGAATGATAGGAGCTGGCATCTCACTCTCTTTGAATCTTCTTTATCATGCTAAGAGGAGCAGGAAAAAGCAAAAAATTTCAGAATTGCACCTTGCAATGCGGAGAAATTACTGTTTGTGCATTTACAATATTCATTTATTTTTGCCATTGAAAAACGTCCAGAAATGATTGAAGGTACTGACTGAATGAAAGGAGCTGGCATCTCACTCTCTTTGAATCTTCTTTATCATGCTAAGAGGAGCAGGAAAAAGCAAAAAATTTCAGAATTGCACCTTGCAATGCGGAGAAATTACTGTTTGTGCATTTACAATATTCATTGATTTTTGCCATTGAAAAACGTCCAGAAATGATTGAAGCTACTGACAGAATGAAAGGAGCTGGCATCTCACTCTCTTTGAATCTTCTTTATCATGCTAAGAGGAGCAGGAAAAAGCAAAAAATTTCAGAATTGTACCTTGCAATGCGGAGAAATTACTGTTTGTGCATTTACAATATTCATTGATTTTTGCCATTGAAAAATGTCCAGAAATGATTGAAGCTACTGACTGAATGAAAGGAGCTGGCATCTCACTCTCTTTGAATCTTCTTTATCATGCTAAGAGGAGCAGGAAAAAGCAAAAAATTTCAGAATTGCGCCTTGCAATGCGGAGAAATTACTGTTTGTGCATTTACAAAATTCATTGATTTTTGCCATTGAAAAACATCATGTTATTCATATACCAGAAATGATTGAAGCTACTGACTGAAGGAAAGGATCTGGCATCTCACTCTCTTTGAATCTTCTTTATCATGCTTAGAGGAGCAGGAAAAAGCAAAAAATTTCAGAATTGCACCTTGCAATGCGGAGAAATTACTGTTTGTGCATTTACAATATTCATTGATTTTTGCCATTGAAAAACGTCCAGAAATGATTGAAGCTACTGACTGAATGAAAGGAGCTGGCATCTCACTCTCTTTGAATCTTCTTTATCATGCTAAGAGGAGCAGGAAAAAGCAAAAAATTTCAGAATTGCACCTTGCAATGCGGAGAAATTACTGTTTGTGCATTTACAATATTCATTGATTTTTGCGATTGAAAAACATCATGTTATTCATATAACAGAAATGATTGAAGCTACTGACTGAATGAAAGGAGCTGGCATCTCACTCTCTTTGAATCTTCTTTATCATGCTAAGAGGAGCAGGAAAAAGTAAAAAATTTCAGAATTGCACCTTGCAATGCGGAGAAATTACTGTTTGTGCATTTACAATATTCAATGATTTTTGCCATTGAAAAACGTCCAGAAATGATTGAAGCTACTGACTGAATGAAAGGAGCTGGCATCTCACTCTCTTTGAATCTTGTTTATCATGCTAAGAGGAGCAGGAAAAAGCAAAAAATTTCAGAATTGCACCTTGCAATGCGGAGAAATTACTGTTTGTGCATTTACAATATTCATTGATTTTTGCCATTGAAAAACGTCCAGAAATGATTGAAGCTACTGACTGAATGAAAGGAGCTGGCATCTCACTCTCTTTGAATCTTCTTTATCATGCTAAGAGGAGCAGGAAAAAGCAAAAAATTTCAGAATTGCACCTTGCAATGCGGAGAAATTACTGTTTGTGCATTTACAATATTCATTGATTTTTGCCATTGAAAAACATCATGTTATTCATATACCAGAAATGATTGAAGCTACTGACTGAATGAAAGGAGCTGGCATCTCACTCTCTTTGAATCTTCTTTATCATGCTAAGAGGAGCAGGAAAAAGTAAAAAATTTCAGAATTGCACCTTGCAATGCGGAGAAATTACTGTTTGTGCATTTATAATATTCAATGATTTTTGCCATTGAAAAACGTCCAGAAATGATTGAAGCTACTGACTGAACGAAAGGAGCTGGCATCTCACTCTCTTTGAATCTTCTTTATCATGCTAAGAGGAGCAGGAAAAAGCAAAAAATTTCAGAATTGCACCTTGCAATGCGGAGAAATTACTGTTTGTGCATTTACAATATTCATTGATTTTTGCCATTGAAAAACATCATGTTATTCATGTACCAGAAATGTTTGAAGCTACCGACTGAATGAAAGGAGCTGGCATCTCACTCTCTTTGAATCTTCTTTATCATGCTAAGAGGAGCAGGAAAAAGCAAAAAATTTCAGAATTGCACATTGCAATGCGGAGAAATTACTGTTTGTGCATTTACAATATTCATTGATTTTTGCCATTGAAAAACGTCCAGAAATGATTGAAGCTACTGACTGAATGAAAGGAGCTGGCATCTCACTCTCTTTGAATCTTCTTTATCATGCTAAGAGGAGCAGGAAAAAGCAAAAAATTTCAGAATTGCACCTTGCAATGCGGAGAAATTACTGTTTGTGCATTTACAATATTCATTGATTTTTGCCATTGAAAAACGTCCAGAAATGATTGAAGCTACTGACTGAATGAAAGGAGCTGGCATCTCACTCTCTTTGAATCTTCTTTATCATGCTAAGAGGAGCAGGAAAAAGCAAAAAATTTCAGAATTGCACCTTGCAATGCGGAGAAATTACTGTTTGTGCATTTACAATATTCATTGATTTTTGCCATTGAAAAATGTCCAGAAATGATTGAAGCTACTGACTGAATGAAAGGAGCTGGCATCTCACTCTCTTTGAATCTTCTTTATCATGCTAAGAGGAGCAGGAAAAAGCAAAAAATTTCAGAATTGCGCCTTGCAATGCGGAGAAATTACTGTTTGTGCATTTACAAAATTCATTGATTTTTGCCATTGAAAAACATCATGTTATTCATATACCAGAAATGATTGAAGCTACTGACTGAAGGAAAGGATCTGGCATCTCACTCTCTTTGAATCTTCTTTATCATGCTAAGAGGAGCAGGAAAAAGCAAAAAATTTCAGAATTGCACCTTGCAATGCGGAGAAATTACTGTTTGTGCATTTACAATATTCATTGATTTTTGCCATTGAAAAACGTCCAGAAATGATTGAAGCTACTGACTGAATGAAAGGAGCTGGCATCTCACTCTCTTTGAATCTTCTTTATCATGCTAAGAGGAGCAGGAAAAAGCAAAAAATTTCAGAATTGCACCTTGCAATGCGGAGAAATTACTGTTTGTGCATTTACAATATTCATTGATTTTTGCCATTGAAAAACGTCCAGAAATGATTGAAGCTACTGACTGAATGAAAGGAGCTGGCATCTCACTCTCTTTGAATCTTCTTTATCATGCTAAGAGGAGCAGGAAAAAGCAAAAAATTTCAGAATTGCACCTTGCAATGCGGAGAAATTACTGTTTGTGCATTTACAATATTCATTGATTTTTGCCATTGAAAAATGTCCAGAAATGATTGAAGCTACTGACTGAATGAAAGGAGCTGGCATCTCACTCTCTTTGAATCTTCTTTATCATGCTAAGAGGAGCAGGAAAAAGCAAAAAATTTCAGAATTGCGCCTTGCAATGCGGAGAAATTACTGTTTGTGCATTTACAAAATTCATTGATTTTTGCCATTGAAAAACATCATGTTATTCATATACCAGAAATGATTGAAGCTACTGACTGAAGGAAAGGATCTGGCATCTCACTCTCTTTGAATCTTCTTTATCATGCTAAGAGGAGCAGGAAAAAGCAAAAATTTCAGAATTGCACCTTGCAATGCGGAGAAATTACTGTTTGTGCATTTACAATATTCATTGGTTTTTGCCATTGAAAAACGTCCAGAAATGATTGAAGCTACTGACTGAATGAAAGGAGCTGGCATCTCACTCTCTTTGAATCTTCTTTATCATGCTAAGAGGAGCAGGAAAAAGTAAAAAATTTCAGAATTGCACCTTGCAATGCGGAGAAATTACTGATTGTGCATTTACAATATTCAATGATTTTTGCCATTGAAAAACGTCCAGAAATGATTAAAGCTACTGACTGAATGAAAGGAGCTGGCATCTCACTCTCTTTGAATCTTATTTATCATGCTAAGAGGAGCAGGAAAAAGCAAAAAATTTCAGAATTGCACCTTGCAATGCGGAGAAATTACTGTTTGTGCATTTACAATATTCATTGATTTTTGCCATTGAAAAACGTCCAGAAATGATTGAAGCTACTGACTGAATGAAAGGAGCTGGCATCTCACTCTCTTTGAATCTTCTTTATCATGCTAAGAGGAGCAGGAAAAAGCAAAAAATTTCAGAATTGCACCTTGCAATGCGGAGAAATTACTGTTTGTGCATTTACAATATTCATTGATTTTTGCCATTGAAAAACATCATGTTATTCATATACCAGAAATGATTGAAGCTACTGACTGAATGAAAGGAGCTGGCATCTCACTCTCTTTGAATCTTCTTTATCATGCTAAGAGGAGCAGGAAAAAGTAAAAAATTTCAGAATTGCACCTTGCAATGCGGAGAAATTACTGTTTGTGCATTTATAATATTCAATGATTTTTGCCATTGAAAAACGTCCAGAAATGATTGAAGCTACTGACTGAACGAAAGGAGCTGGCATCTCACTCTCTTTGAATCTTCTTTATCATGCTAAGAGGAGCAGAAAAAAGCAAAAAATTTCAGAATTGCACCTTGCAATGCGGAGAAATTACTGTTTGTGCATTTACAATATTCATTGATTTTTGCCCTTGAAAAACATCATGTTATTCATATACCAGAAATGTTTGAAGCTACTGACTGAATGAAAGGAGCTGGCATCTCACTCTCTTTGAATCTTCTTTATCATGCTAAGAGGAGCAGGAAAAAGCAAAAAATTTCAGAATTGCACATTGCAATGCGGAGAAATTACTGTTTGTGCATTTACAATATTCATTGATTTTTGCCATTGAAAAACGTCCAGAAATGATTGAAGCTACTGACTGAATGAAAGGAGCTGGCATCTCACTCTCTTTGAATCTTCTTTATCATGCTAAGAGGAGCAGGAAAAAGCAAAAAATTTCAGAATTGCACCTTGCAATGCGGAGAAATTACTGTTTGTACATTTACAATATTCATTGATTTTTGCCATTGAAAAACGTCCAGAAATGATTGAAGCTACTGACTGAATGAAAGGAGCTGGCATCTCACTCTCTTTGAATCTTCTTTATCATGCTAAGAGGAGCAGGAAAAAGCAAAAAATTTCAGAATTGCACCTTGCAATGCGGAGAAATTACTGTTTGTGCATTTACAATATTCATTGATTTTTGCCATTGAAAAACATGTTATTCATATACCAGAAATGTTTGAAGCTCCTGACTGAATGAAAGGAGCTGGCACCTCACTCTCTTTGAATCTTCTTTATCATGCTAAGAGGAGCAGGAAAAAGCAAAAAATTTCAGAATTGCACCTTGCAATGCGGAGAAATTACTGTTTGTGCATTTACAATATTCATTGATTTTTGCCATTGAAAAACGTCCAGAAATGATTGAAGCTACTGACTGAATGAAAGGAGCTGTCATCTCACTCTCTTTGAATCTTCTTTATCATGCTAAGAGGAGCAGGAAAAAGCAAAAAATTTCAGAATTGCACCTTGCAATGCGGAGAAATTACTGTTTGTGCATTTACAATATTCATTGATTTTTGCCATTGAAAAATGTCCAGAAATGATTGAAGCTACTGACTGAATGAAAGGAGCTGGCATCTCACTCTCTTTGAATCTTCTTTATCATGCTAAGAGGAGCAGGAAAAAGCAAAAAATTTCAGAATTGCGCGTTGCAATGCGGAGAAATTACTGTTTGTGCATTTACAAAATTCATTGATTTTTGCCATTGAAAAACATCATGTTATTCATATGCCAGAAATGATTGAAGCTACTGACTGAAGGAAAGGAGCTGGCATCTCACTCTCTTTGAATCTTCTTTATCATGCTAAGAGGAGCAGGAAAAAGCAAAAAATTTCAGAATTGCACCTTGCAATGCGGAGAAATTACTGTTTGTGCATTTACAATATTCATTGATTTTTGCCATTGAAAAACGTCCAGAAATGATTGAAGCTACTGACTGAATGAAAGGAGCTGGCATCTCACTCTCTTTGAATCTTCTTTATCATGCTAAGAGGAGCAGGAAAAAGCAAAAAATTTCAGAATTGCACCTTGCAATGCGGAGAAATTACTGTTTGTGCATTTACAATATTCATTGATTTTTGCCATTGAAAAACGTCCAGAAATGATTGAAGCTACTGACTGAATGAAAGGAGCTGGCATCTCACTCTCTTTGAATCTTCTTTATCATGCTAAGAGGAGCAGGAAAAAGCAAAAAATTTCAGAATTGCACCTTGCAATGCGGAGAAATTACTGTTTGTGCATTTACAATATTCATTGATTTTTGCCATTGAAAAACATGTTATTCATATACCAGAAATGTTTGAAGCTCCTGACTGAATGAAAGGAGCTGGCACCTCACTCTCTTTGAATCTTCTTTATCATGCTGAGAGGAGCAGGAAAAAGCAAAAAATTTCAGAATTGCACCTTGCAATGCGGAGAAATTACTGTTTGTGCATTTACAATATTCATTGATTTTTGCCATTGAAAAACGTCCAGAAATGATTGAAGCTACTGACTGAATGAAAGGAGCTGTCATCTCACTCTCTTTGAATCTTCTTTATCATGCTAAGAGGAGCAGGAAAAAGCAAAAAATTTCAGAATTGCACCTTGCAATGCGGAGAAATTACTGTTTGTGCATTTACAATATTCATTGATTTTTGCCATTGAAAAATGTTCAGAAATGATTGAAGCTACTGACTGAATGAAAGGAGCTGGCATCTCACTCTCTTTGAATCTTCTTTATCATGCTAAGAGGAGCAGGAAAAAGCAAAAAATTTCAGAATTGCGCCTTGCAATGCGGAGAAATTACTGTTTGTGCATTTACAAAATTCATTGATTTTTGCCATTGAAAAACATCATGTTATTCATATGCCAGAAATGATTGAAGCTACTGACTGAAGGAAAGGAGCTGGCATCTCACTCTCTTTGAATCTTCTTTATCATGCTAAGAGGAGCAGGAAAAAGCAAAAAATTTCAGAATTGCACCTTGCAATGCGGAGAAATTACTGTTTGTGCATTTACAATATTCATTGATTTTTGCCATTGAAAAACGTCCAGAAATGATTGAAGCTACTGACTGAATGAAAGGAGCTGGCATCTCACTCTCTTTGAATCTTCTTTATCATGCTAAGAGGAGCAGGAAAAAGCAAAAAATTTCAGAATTGCACCTTGCAATGCGGAGAAATTACTGTTTGTGCATTTACAATATTCATTGATTTTTGCGATTGAAAAACATCATGTTATTCATATACCAGAAATGATTGAAGCTACTGACTGAATGAAAGGAGCTGGCATCTCACTCTCTTTGAATCTTCTTTATCATGTTAAGAGGAGCAGGAAAAAGTAAAAAATTTCAGAATTGCACCTTGCAATGCGGAGAAATTACTGTTTGTGCATTTACAATATTCAATGATTTTGCCATTGAAAAACATCCAGAAATGATTGAAGCTACTGACTGAACTAAAGGAGCTGGCATCTCACTCTCTTTGAATCTTCTTTATCATGCTAAGAGGAGCAGGAAAAAGCAAAAAATTTCAGAATTGCACCTTGCAATGCGGAGAAATTACTGTTTGTGCATTTACAATATTCATTGATTTTTGCCATTGAAAAATGTCCAGAAATGATTGAAGCTACTGACTGAATGAAAGGAGCTGGCATCTCACTCTCTTTGAATCTTCTTTATCATGCTAAGAGGAGCAGGAAAAAGCAAAAAATTTCAGAATTGCACCTTGCAATGCGGAGAAATTACTGTTTGTGCATTTACAATATTCATTGATTTTTGCCATTGAAAAACATGTTATTCATATACCAGAAATGTTTGAAGCTCCTGACTGAATGAAAGGAGCTGGCACCTCACTCTCTTTGAATCTTGTTTATCATGCTAAGAGGAGCAGGAAAAAGCAAAAAATTTCAGAATTGCACCTTGCAATGCGGAGAAATTACTGTTTGTGCATTTACAATATTCATTGATTTTTGCCATTGAAAAACGTCCAGAAATGATTGAAGCTACTGACTGAATGAAAGGAGCTAGCATCTCACTCTCTTTGAATCTTCTTTATCATGCTAAGAGGAGCAGGAAAAAGCAAAAAATTTCAGAATTGCGCCTTGCAATGCGGAGAAATTACTGTTTGTGCATTTACAAAATTCATTGATTTTTGCCATTGAAAAACATCATGTTATTCATATACCAGAAATGATTGAAGCTACTGACTGAAGGAAAGGAGCTGGCATCTCACTCTCTTTGAATCTTCTTTATCATGCTAAGAGGAGCAGGAAAAAGCAAAAAATTTCAGAATTACACCTTGCAATGCGGAGAAATTACTGTTTGTGCATTTACAATATTCATTGATTTTTGCCATTGAAAAACGTCCGGAAATGATTGAAGCTACTGACTGAATGAAAGGAGCTGGCATCTCACTCTCTTTGAATCTTCTTTATCATGCTAAGAGGAGCAGGAAAAAGCAAAAAATTTCAGAATTGCACCTTGCAATGCGGAGAAATTACTGTTTGTGCATTTACAATATTCATTGATT
The DNA here is from genome assembly GCF_046119375.1 of Phyllobates terribilis. NCBI lineage: Eukaryota > Metazoa > Chordata > Amphibia > Anura > Dendrobatidae > Phyllobates > Phyllobates terribilis. Next base: position 78,196 of record NW_027364876.1, read on the forward strand.
TTTGCGATTGAAAAACATCATGTTATTCATATACCAGAAATGATTGAAGCTACTGACTGAATGAAAGGAGCTGGCATCTCACTCTCTTTGAATCTTCTTTATCATGCTAAGAGGAGCAGGAAAAAGTAAAAAATTTCAGAATTGCACCTTGCAATGCGGAGAAATTACTGTTTGTGCATTTACAATATTCAATGATTTTTGCAATTGAAAAACGTCCATAAATGATTGAAGCTACTGACTGAATGAAAGGAGCTGGCATCTCACTCTCTTTGCATCTTGTTTATCATGCTAAAAGGAGCAGGAAAAAGCAAAAAATTTCAGAATTGCACCTTGCAATGCGGAGAAATTACTGTTTGTGCATTTACAATATTCATTGATTTTTGCCATTGAAAAACGTCCAGAAATGATTGAAGCTACTGACTGAATGAAAGGAGCTGGCATCTCACTCTCTTTGAATCTTCTTTATCATGCTAAGAGGAGCAGGAAAAAGCAAAAAATTTCAGAATTGCACCTTGCAATGCGGAGAAATTACTGTTTGTGCATTTACAATATTCATTGATTTTTGCAATTGAAAAACGTCCAGAAATGATTGAAGCTACTGACTGAATGAAAGGAGATGGCATCTCACTCTCTTTGAATCTTCTTTATCATGCTAAGAGGAGCAGGAAAAAGTAAAAAATTTCAGAATTGCACCTTGCAATGCGGAGAAATTACTGTTTGTGCATTTACAATATTCAATGATTTTTGCCATTGAAAAACATCCAGAAATGATTGAAGCTACTGACTGAACGAAAGGAGCTGGCATCTCACTCTCTTTGAATCTTCTTTATCATGCTAAGAGGAGCAGGAAAAAGTAAAAAATTTCAGAATTGCACCTTGCAATGCGGAGAAATTACTGTTTGTGCATTTACAATATTCATTGATTTTTGCCATTGAAAAACATGTTATTCATATACCAGAAATGTTTGAAGCTACTGACTGAATGAAAGGAGCTGGTATCTCACTCTCTTTGAATCTTCTTCATAATGCTAAGAGGAGCAGGAAAAAGCAAAAAATTTCAGAATTGCACCTTGCAATGCGGAGAAATTACTGTTTGTGCATTTACAATATTCATTGATTTTTGCCATTGAAAAACGTCCAGAAATGATTGAAGCTACTGACAATGAAAGGAGCTGGAATCTCACTCTCTTTGAATCTTCTTTATCATGCTAAGAGGAGCAGGAAAAAGCAAAAAATTTCAGAATTGCACCTTGCAATGCTGAGAAATTACTGTTTGTGCATTTACAAAATTCTTTGATTTTTGCCATTGAAAAACATCATGTTATTCATATACCAGAAATGATTGAAGCTACTGACTGAATGAAAGGAGCTGGCATCTCACTCTCTTTGAATCTTCTTTATCATGCTAAGAGGAGCAGGAAAAAGCAAAAAATTTCAGAATTGCACCTTGCAATGCGGAGAAATTACTGTTTGTGCATTTACAATATTCATTGATTTTTGCCATTGAAAAACATCATGTTATTCATATACCAGAAATGTTTGAAGCTACTGACTGAATGAAAGGAGCTGACATCTCACTCTCTTTGAATCTTCTTTATCATGCTAAGAGGAGCAGGAAAAAGCAAAAAATTTCAGAATTGCACCTTGCAATGCGGAGAAATTACTGTTTGTGCATTTACAATATTCATTGATTTTTGCAATTGAAAAACGTCCAGAAATGATTGAAGCTACTGACTGAATGAAAGGAGATGGCATCTCACTCTCTTTGAATCTTCTTTATCATGCTAAGAGGAGCAGGAAAAAGTAAAAAATTTCAGAATTGCACCTTGCAATGCGGAGAAATTACTGTTTGTGCATTTACAATATTCAATGATTTTTGCCATTGAAAAACATCCAGAAATGATTGAAGCTACTGACTGAACGAAAGGAGCTGGCATCTCACTCTCTTTGAATCTTCATTATCATGCTAAGAGGAGCAGGAAAAAGTAAAAAATTTCAGAATTGCACCTTGCAATGCGGAGAAATTACTGTTTGTGCATTTACAATATTCATTGATTTTTGCCATTGAAAAACATGTTATTCATATACCAGAAATGTTTGAAGCTACTGACTGAATGAAAGGAGCTGGTATCTCACTCTCTTTGAATCTTCTTCATAATGCTAAGAGGAGCAGGAAAAAGCAAAAAATTTCAGAATTGCACCTTGCAATGCGGAGAAATTACTGTTTGTGCATTTACAATATTCATTGATTTTTGCCATTGAAAAACGTCCAGAAATGATTGAAGCTACTGACAATGAAAGGAGCTGGCATCTCACTCTCTTTGAATCTTCTTTATCATGCTAAGAGGAGCAGGAAAAAGCAAAAAATTTCAGAATTGCACCTTGCAATGCTGAGAAATTACTGTTTGTGCATTTACAAAATTCTTTGATTTTTGCCATTGAAAAACATCATGTTATTCATATACCAGAAATGATTGAAGCTACTGACTGAATGAAAGGAGCTGGCATCTCACTCTCTTTGAATCTTCTTTATCATGCTAAGAGGAGCAGGAAAAAGCAAACAATTTCAGAATTGCACCTTGCAATGCGGAGAAATTACTGTTTGTGCATTTACAATATTCATTGATTTTTGCAATTGAAAAACATCATGTTATTCATATACCAGAAATGTTTGAAGCTACTGACTGAATGAAAGGAGCTGACATCTCACTCTCTTTGAATCTTCTTCATAATGCTAAGAGGAGCAGGAAAAAGCAAAAAATTTCAGAATTGCACCTTGCAATGCGGAGAAATTACTGTTTGTGCATTTACAATATTCATTGATTTTTGCCATTGAAAAACGTCCAGAAATGATTGAAGCTACTGACAATGAAAGGAGCTGGCATCTCACTCTCTTTGAATCTTCTTTATCATGCTAAGAGGAGCAGGAAAAAGCAAAAAATTTCAGAATTGCACCTTGCAATGCTGAGAAATTACTGTTTGTGCATTTACAAAATTCTTTGATTTTTGCCATTGAAAAACATCATGTTATTCATATACCAGAAATGATTGAAGCTACTGACTGAATGAAAGGAGCTGGCATCTCACTCTCTTTGAATCTTCTTTATCATGCTAAGAGGAGCAGGAAAAAGCAAACAATTTCAGAATTGCACCTTGCAATGCGGAGAAATTACTGTTTGTGCATTTACAATATTCATTGATTTTTGCCATTGAAAAACATCATGTTATTCATATACCAGAAATGTTTGAAGCTACTGACTGAATGAAAGGAGCTGACATCTCACTCTCTTTGAATCTTCTTTATCATGCTAAGAGGAGCAGGAAAAAGCAAAAAATTTCAGAATTGCACCTTGCAATGCGGAGAAATTACTGTTTGTGCATTTACAATATTCATTGATTTTTGCCATTGAAAAACGTCCAGAAATGATTGAAGCTACTGACTGAATGAAAGGAGCTGGCATCTCACTCTCTTTGAATCTTCTTTATCATGCTAAGAGGAGCAGGAAAAAGCAAAAAATTTCAGAATTGCACCTTGCAATGCGGAGAAATTACTGTTTGTGCATTTACAATATTCATTGATTTTTGCCATTGAAAAACGTCCAGAAATGATTGAAGCTACTGACTGAATGAAAGGAGCTGGCATCTCACTCTCTTTGAATCTTCTTTATCATGCTAAGAGGAGCAGGAAAAAGCAAAAAATTTCAGAATTGCACCTTGCAATGCGGAGAAATTACTGTTTGTGCATTTAAAATATTCATTGATTTTTGCCATTGAAAAACGTCCAGAAATGATTGAAGCTACTGACAATGAAAGGAGCTGGCATCTCACTCTCTTTGAATCTTCTTTATCATGCTAAGAGCAGCAGGAAAAAGCAAAAAATTTCAGAATTGCACCTTGCAATGCTGAGAAATTACGGTTTGTGCATTTACAAAATTCATTGATTTTTGCCATTGAAAAACATCATGTTATTCATATACCAGAAATGATTGAAGCTACTGACTGAATGAAAGGAGCTGGCATCTCACTCTCTTTGAATCTTCTTTATCATGCTAAGAGGAGCAGGAAAAAGCAAAAAATTTCAGAATTGCACCTTGCAATGCGGAGAAATTACTGTTTGTGCATTTACAATATTCATTGATTTTTGCCATTGAAAAACATCATGTTATTCATATACCAGAAATGTTTGAAGCTACTGACTGAATGAAAGGAGCTGACATCTCACTCTCTTTGAATCTTCTTTATCATGCTAAGAGGAGCAGGAAAAAGCAAAAAATTTCAGAATTGCACCTTGCAATGCGGAGAAATTACTGTTTGTGCATTTACAATATTCATTGATTTTTGCCATTGAAAAATGTCCAGAAATGATTGAAGCTACTGACTGAATGAAAGGAGCTGGCATCTCACTCTCTTTGAATCTTCTTTATCATGCTAAGAGGAGCAGGAAAAAGCAAAAAATTTCAGAATTGCACCTTGCAATGCGGAGAAATTACTGTTTGTGCATTTACAATATTCATTGATTTTTGCCATTGAAAAATGTCCAGAAATGATTGAAGCTACTGACTGAATGAAAGGAGCTGGCATCTCACTCTCTTTGCATCTTCTTTATCATGCTAAGAGGAGCAGGAAAAAGCAAAAAATTTCAGAATTGCACCTTGCAATGCGGAGAAATTACAGTTTGTGCATTTACAATATTCATTGATTTTTGCCATTGAAAAACGTCCAGAAATGATTGAAGCTACTGACTGAATGAAAGGAGCTGGCATCTCACTCTCTTTGAATCTTCTTTATCATGCTAAGAGTAGCAGGAAAAAGCAAAAAATTTCAGAATTGCACCTAGCAATGCGGAGAAATTACTGTTTGTGCATTTACAATATTAATTGATTTTTGCCATTGAAAAACGTCCAGAAATGATTGAAGCTACTGACTGAATGAAAGGAGCTCTCATCTCACTCTCTTTGAATCTTCTTTATCATGCTAAGAGGAGCAGGAAAAAGCAAAAAATTTCAGAATTGCACCTTGCAATGCGGAGAAATTACTGTTTGTGCATTTACAATATTCATTGATTTTTGCCATTGAAAAACATGTTATTCATATACCAGAAATGTTTGAAGCTCCTGACTGAATGAAAGGAGCTGGCACCTCACTCTCTTTGAATCTTCTTTATCATGCTAAGAGGAGCAGGAAAAAGCAAAAAATTTCAGAATTGCACCTTGCAATGCGGAGAAATTACTGTTTGTGCATTTACAATATTCATTGATTTTTGCCATTGAAAAACGTCCAGAAATGATTGAAGCTACTGACTGAATGAGGGGAGCTGGCATCTCACTCTCTTTGAATCTTCTTTATCATGCTAAGAGGAGCAGGAAAAAGCAAAAAATTTCAGAATTGCACCTTGCAATGCGGAGAAATTACTGTTTGTGCATTTACAATATTCATTGATTTTTGCCATTGAAAAATGTCCAGAAATGATTGAAGCTACTGACTGAATGAAAGGAGCTGGCATCTCACTCTCTTTGAATCTTCTTTATCATGCTAAGAGGAGCAGGAAAAAGCAAAAAATTTCAGAATTGCGCCTTGCAATGCGGAGAAATTACTGTTTGTGCATTTACAAAATTCATTGATTTTTGCCATTGAAAAACATGATGTTATTCATATACCAGAAATGATTGAAGCTACTGACTGAAGGAAAGGAGCTGGCATCTCACTCTCTTTGAATCTTCTTTATCATGCTAAGAGGAGCAGGAAAAAGCAAAAAATTTCAGAATTGCACCTTGCAATGCGGAGAAATTACTGTTTGTGCATTTACAATATTCATTGATTTTTGCCATTGAAAAATGTCCAGAAATGATTGAAGCTACTGACTGAATGAAAGGAGCTGGCATCTCACTCTCTTTGAATCTTCTTTATCATGCTAAGAGGAGCAGGAAAAAGCAAAAAATTTCAGAATTGCACCTTGCAATGCGGAGAAATTACTGTTTGTGCATTTACAATATTCATTGATTTTTGCCATTGAAAAACGTCCAGAAATGATTGAAGCTACTGACTGAATGAAAGGAGCTGGCATCTCACTCTCTTTGAATCTTCTTTATCATGCTAAGAGGAGCAGGAAAAAGCAAAAAATTTCAGAATTGCACCTTGCAATGCGGAGAAATTACAGTTTGTGCATTTACAATATTCATTGATTTTTGCCATTGAAAAACGTCCAGAAATGATTGAAGCTACTGACTGAATGAAAGGAGCTGGCATCTCACTCTCTTTGAATCTTCTTTATCATGCTAAGAGGAGCAGGAAAAAGCAAAAAATTTCAGAATTGCACCTTGCAATGCGGAGAAATTACTGTTTGTGCATTTACAATATTCATTGATTTTTGCCATTGAAAAACGTCCAGAAATGATTGAAGCTACTGACTGAATGAAAGGAGCTGGCATCTCACTCTCTTTGAATCTTCTTTATCATGCTAAGAGGAGCAGGAAAAAGCAAAAAATTTCAGAATTGCACCTTGCAATGCGGAGAAATTACTGTTTGTGCATTTACAATATTCATTGATTTTTGCCATTGAAAAACATGTTATTCATATACCAGAAATGTTTGAAGCTCCTGACTGAATGAAAGGAGCTGGCACCTCACTCTCTTTGAATCTTCTTTATCATGCTAAGAGGAGCAGGAAAAAGCAAAAAATTTCAGAATTGCACCTTGCAATGCGGAGAAATTACTGTTTGTGCATTTACAATATTCATTGATTTTTGCCATTGAAAAACGTCCAGAAATGATTGAAGCTACTGACTGAATAAAAGGAGCTGGCATCTCACTCTCTTTGAATCTTCTTTATCATGCTAAGAGGAGCAGAAAAAAGCAAAAAATTTCAGAATTGCACCTTGCAATGCGGAGAAATTACTGTTTGTGCATTTACAATATTCATTGATTTTTGCCATTGAAAAATGTCCAGAAATGATTGAAGCTACTGACTGAATGAAAGGAGCTGGCATCTCACTCTCTTTGAATCTTCTTTATCATTCTAAGAGGAGCAGGAAAAAGCAAAAAATTTCAGAATTGCGCCTTGCAATGCGGAGAAATTACTGTTTGTGCATTTACAAAATTCATTGATTTTTGCCATTGAAAAACATCATGTTATTCATATACCAGAAATGATTGAAGCTACTGACTGAAGGAAAGGAGCTGGCATCTCACTCTCTTTGAATCTTCTTTATCATGCTAAAAGGAGCAGGAAAAAGCAAAAAATTTCAGAATTGCACCTTGCAATGCGGAGAAATTACTGTTTGTGCATTTACAATATTCATTGATTTTTGCCATTGAAAAACGTCCAGAAATGATTGAAGCTACTGACTGAATGAAAGGAGCTGGCATCTCACTCTCTTTGAATCTTCTTTATCATGCTAAGAGGAGCAGGAAAAAGCAAAAAATTTCAGAATTGCACCTTGCAATGCGGAGAAATTACTGTTTGTGCATTTACAATATTCATTGATTTTTGCCATTGAAAAACATCATGTTATTCATATACCAGAAATGATTGAAGCTACTGACTGAAGGAAAGGAGCTGGCATCTCACTCTCTTTGAATCTTCTTTATCATGCTAAAAGGAGCAGGAAAAAGCAAAAAATTTCAGAATTGCACCTTGCAATGCGGAGAAATTACTGTTTGTGCAATTACAATATTCATTGATTTTTGCCATTGAAAAACGTCCAGAAATGATTGAAGCTACTGACTGAATGAAAGGAGCTGGCATCTCACTCTCTTTGAATATTCTTTATCATGCTAAGAGGAGCAGGAAAAAGCAAAAAATTTCAGAATTGCACCTTGCAATGCGGAGAAATTACTGTTTGTGCATTTACAATATTCATTGATTTTTGCGATTGAAAAACATCATGTTATTCATATACCAGAAATGATTGAAGCTACTGACTGAATGAAAGGAGCTGGCATCTCACTCTCTTTGAATCTTCTTTATCATGCTAAGAGGAGCAGGAAAAAGTAAAAAATTTCAGAATTGCACCTTGCAATGCGGAGAAATTACTGTTTGTGCATTTACAATATTCAATGATTTTTGCCATTGAAAAACGTCCAGAAATGATTGAAGCTACTGACTGAATGAAAGGAGCTGGCATCTCACTCTCTTTGAATCTTCTTTATCATGCTAAGAGGAGCAGGAAAAAGCAAAAAATTTCAGAATTGCACCTTGCAATGCGGAGAAATTACTGTTTGTGCATTTACAATATTCATTGATTTTTGCCATTGAAAAACATGTTATTCATATACCAGAAATGTTTGAAGCTCCTGACTGAATGAAAGGAGCTGGCACCTCACTCTCTTTGAATCTTCTTTATCATGCTAAGAGGAGCAGGAAAAAGCAAAAAATTTCAGAATTGCACCTTGCAATGCGGAGAAATTACTGTTTGTGCATTTACAATATTCATTGATTTTTGCCATTGAAAAACGTCCAGAAATGATTGAAGCTACTGACTGAATGAGGGGAGCTGGCATCTCACTCTCTTTGAATCTTCTTTATCATGCTAAGAGGAGCAGGAAAAAGCAAAAAATTTCAGAATTGCACCTTGCAATGCGGAGAAATTACTGTTTGTGCATTTACAATATTCATTGATTTTTGCCATTGAAAAATGTCCAGAAATGATTGAAGCTACTGACTGAATGAAAGGAGCTGGCATCTCACTCTCTTTGAATCTTCTTTATCATGCTAAGAGGAGCAGGAAAAAGCAAAAAATTTCAGAATTGCGCCTTGCAATGCGGAGAAATTACTGTTTGTGCATTTACAAAATTCATTGATTTTTGCCATTGAAAAACATGATGTTATTCATATACCAGAAATGATTGAAGCTACTGACTGAAGGAAAGGAGCTGGCATCTCACTCTCTTTGAATCTTCTTTATCATGCTAAGAGGAGCAGGAAAAAGCAAAAAATTTCAGAATTGCACCTTGCAATGCGGAGAAATTACTGTTTGTGCATTTACAATATTCATTGATTTTTGCCATTGAAAAATGTCCAGAAATGATTGAAGCTACTGACTGAATGAAAGGAGCTGGCATCTCACTCTCTTTGAATCTTCTTTATCATGCTAAGAGGAGCAGGAAAAAGCAAAAAATTTCAGAATTGCACCTTGCAATGCGGAGAAATTACTGTTTGTGCATTTACAATATTCATTGATTTTTGCCATTGAAAAACGTCCAGAAATGATTGAAGCTACTGACTGAATGAAAGGAGCTGGCATCTCACTCTCTTTGAATCTTCTTTATCATGCTAAGAGGAGCAGGAAAAAGCAAAAAATTTCAGAATTGCACCTTGCAATGCGGAGAAATTACAGTTTGTGCATTTACAATATTCATTGATTTTTGCCATTGAAAAACGTCCAGAAATGATTGAAGCTACTGACTGAATGAAAGGAGCTGGCATCTCACTCTCTTTGAATCTTCTTTATCATGCTAAGAGGAGCAGGAAAAAGCAAAAAATTTCAGAATTGCACCTTGCAATGCGGAGAAATTACTGTTTGTGCATTTACAATATTCATTGATTTTTGCCATTGAAAAACGTCCAGAAATGATTGAAGCTACTGACTGAATGAAAGGAGCTGGCATCTCACTCTCTTTGAATCTTCTTTATCATGCTAAGAGGAGCAGGAAAAAGCAAAAAATTTCAGAATTGCACCTTGCAATGCGGAGAAATTACTGTTTGTGCATTTACAATATTCATTGATTTTTGCCATTGAAAAACATGTTATTCATATACCAGAAATGTTTGAAGCTCCTGACTGAATGAAAGGAGCTGGCACCTCACTCTCTTTGAATCTTCTTTATCATGCTAAGAGGAGCAGGAAAAAGCAAAAAATTTCAGAATTGCACCTTGCAATGCGGAGAAATTACTGTTTGTGCATTTACAATATTCATTGATTTTTGCCATTGAAAAACGTCCAGAAATGATTGAAGCTACTGACTGAATAAAAGGAGCTGGCATCTCACTCTCTTTGAATCTTCTTTATCATGCTAAGAGGAGCAGAAAAAAGCAAAAAATTTCAGAATTGCACCTTGCAATGCGGAGAAATTACTGTTTGTGCATTTACAATATTCATTGATTTTTGCCATTGAAAAATGTCCAGAAATGATTGAAGCTACTGACTGAATGAAAGGAGCTGGCATCTCACTCTCTTTGAATCTTCTTTATCATTCTAAGAGGAGCAGGAAAAAGCAAAAAATTTCAGAATTGCGCCTTGCAATGCGGAGAAATTACTGTTTGTGCATTTACAAAATTCATTGATTTTTGCCATTGAAAAACATCATGTTATTCATATACCAGAAATGATTGAAGCTACTGACTGAAGGAAAGGAGCTGGCATCTCACTCTCTTTGAATCTTCTTTATCATGCTAAAAGGAGCAGGAAAAAGCAAAAAATTTCAGAATTGCACCTTGCAATGCGGAGAAATTACTGTTTGTGCATTTACAATATTCATTGATTTTTGCCATTGAAAAACGTCCAGAAATGATTGAAGCTACTGACTGAATGAAAGGAGCTGGCATCTCACTCTCTTTGAATCTTCTTTATCATGCTAAGAGGAGCAGGAAAAAGCAAAAAATTTCAGAATTGCACCTTGCAATGCGGAGAAATTACTGTTTGTGCATTTACAATATTCATTGATTTTTGCCATTGAAAAACATCATGTTATTCATATACCAGAAATGATTGAAGCTACTGACTGAAGGAAAGGAGCTGGCATCTCACTCTCTTTGAATCTTCTTTATCATGCTAAAAGGAGCAGGAAAAAGCAAAAAATTTCAGAATTGCACCTTGCAATGCGGAGAAATTACTGTTTGTGCATTTACAATATTCATTGATTTTTGCCATTGAAAAACGTCCAGAAATGATTGAAGCTACTGACTGAATGAAAGGAGCTGGCATCTCACTCTCTTTGAATCTTCTTTATCATGCTAAGAGGAGCAGGAAAAAGCAACAAATTTCAGAATTGCACCTTGCAATGCGGAGAAATTACTGTTTGTGCATTTACAATATTCATTGATTTTTGCGATTGAAAAACATCATGTTATTCATATACCAGAAATGATTGAAGCTACTGACTGAATGAAAGGAGCTGGCATCTCACTCTCTTTGAATCTTCTTTATCATGCTAAGAGGAGCAGGAAAAAGTAAAAAATTTCAGAATTGCACCTTGCAATGCGGAGAAATTACTGTTTGTGCATTTACAATATTCAATGATTTTTGCCATTGAAAAACGTCCAGAAATGATTGAAGCTACTGACTGAATGAAAGGAGCTGGCATCTCACTCTCTTTGAATCTTCTTTATCATGCTAAGAGGAGCAGGAAAAAGCAAAAAATTTCAGAATTGCACCTTGCAATGCGGAGAAATTACTGTTTGTGCATTTACAAAATTCATTGATTTTTGCCATTGAAAAACATCATGTTATTCATATACCAGAAATGATTGAAGCTACTGACTGAATGAAAGGAGCTGGCATCTCACTCTCTTTGAATCTTCTTTATCATGCTAAGAGGAGCAGGAAAAAGCAAAAAATTTCAGAATTGCACCTTGCAATGCGGAGAAATTACTGTTTGTGCATTTACAATATTCATTGATTTTTGCCATTGAAAAACGTCCAGAAATGATTGAAGCTACTGACTGAATGAAAGGAGCTGGCATCTCACTCTCTTTGAATCTTCTTTATCATGCTAAGAGGAGCAGGAAAAAGCAAAAAATTTCAGAATTGCACCTTGCAATGCGGAGAAATTACTGTTTGTGCATTTACAATATTCATTGATTTTTGCCATTGAAAAGCATCATGTTATTCATATACCAGAAATGTTTGAAGCTACTGACTGAATGAAAGGAGCTTGCATCTCACTCTCTTTGAATCTTCTTTATCATGCTAAGAGGAGCAGGAAAAAGCAAAAAATTTCAGAATTGCACCTTGCAATGCGGATAAATTACTGTTTGTGCATTTACAATATTCATTGATTTTTGCCATTGAAAAACATCATGTTATTCATATACCAGAAATGATTGAAGCTACTGAGTGAATGAAAGGAGCTGGCATCTCACTCTCTTTGAATCTTCTTTATCATGCTATGAGCAGCAGGAAAAAGCAAAAAAATTCAGAATTGCACCTTGCAATGCGGAGAAATTACTGTTTGTGCATTTACAATATTCATTGATTTTTGCCATTGAAAAACATCATGTTATTCATATACCAGAAATGATTGAAGCTACTGACTGAATGAAAGTAGCTGGCATCTCACTCTCTTTGAATCGTCTTTATCATGCTAAGAGGAGCAGGAAAAAGCAAAAAATTTCAGAATTGCACCTTGCAATGCGGAGAAATTACTGTTTGTGCATTTACAATATTCATTGATTTTTGCAATTGAAAAACGTCCAGAAATGATTGAAGCTACTGACTGAATGAAAGGAGCTGGCATCTCACTCTCTTTGAATCTTCTTTATCATGCTAAGAGGAGCAGGAAAAAGCAAAAAATTTCAGAATTGATCCTTGCAATGCTGAGAAATTACTGTTTGTGCATTTACAATATTCATTGATTTTTGCCATTGAAAAACATCATGTTATTCATATACCAGAAATGTTTGAAGCTACTGACTGAATGAAAGGAGCTGGCATCTCACTCTCTTTGAATCTTCTTTATCATGCTAAGAGGAGCAGGAAAAAGCAAAAAATTTCAGAATTGCACCTTGCAATGCGGAGAAATTACTGTTTGTGCATTTACAATATTCATTGATTTTTGCCATTGAAAAACGTCCAGAAATGATTGAAGCTACTGACTGAATGAAAGGAGCTGGCATCTCACTCTCTTTGAATCTTGTTTATCATGCTAAGAAGAGCAGGAAAAAGCAAAAATTTTCAGAATTGCACCTTGCAATGCGGAGAAATTACTGTTTGTGCATTTACAATATTCATTGATTTTTGCCATTGAAAAACGTCCAGAAATGATTGAAGCTACTGACTGAATGAAAGGAGCTGTCATCTCACTCTCTTTGAATCTTCTTTATCATGCTAAGAGGAGCAGGAAAAAGTAAAAAATTTCAGAATTGCACCTTGCAATGCGGAGAAATTACTGTTTGTGCATTTACAATATTCATTGATTTTTGCCATTGAAAAACATCATGTTATTCATATACCAGAAATGATTGAAGCTACTGACTGAATGAAAGGAGCTGGCATCTCACTCTCTTTGAATCTTCTTTATCATGCTAAGTGGAGCAGGAAAAAGTAAAAAATTTCAGAATTGCACCTTGCAATGCGGAGAAATTACTGTTTGTGCATTTATAATATTCAATGATTTTTGCCATTGAAAAACGTCCAGAAATGATTGAAGCTACTGACTGAACAAAAGGAGCTGGCATCTCACTCTCTTTGAATCTTCTTTATCATGCTAAGAGGAGCAGGAAAAAGCAAAAAAATTTCAGAATTGCACCTTGCAATGCGGATAAATTACTGTTTGTGCATTTACAATATTCATTGATTTTTGCCATTGAAAAACATCATGTTATTCATATACCAGAAATGTTTGAAGCTACTGACTGAATGAAAGGAGCTGGCATCTCACTCTCTTTGAATCTTCTTTATCATGCTAAGAGGAGCAGGAAAAAGCAAAAAATTTCAGAATTGCACCTTGCAATGCGGAGAAATTACTGTTTGTGCATTTACAATATTCATTGATTTTTGCCATTGAAAAACGTCCAGAAATGATTGAAGCTACTGACTGAATGAAAGGAGCTGGCATCTCACTCTCTTTGAATCTTCTTTATCATTGTAAGAGGAGCAGGAAAAAGCAAAAAATTTCAGAATTGCACCTTGCAATGCGGAGAAATTACTGTTTGTGCATTAACAATATTCATTGATTTTTGCCATTGAAAAACGTCCAGAAATGATTGAAGCTACTGACTGAATGAAAGGAGCTGGCATCTCACTCTCTTTGAATCTTCTTTATCATGCTAAGAGGAGCAGGAAAAAGCAAAAAATTTCAGAATTGCACCTTGCAATGCGGAGAAATTACTGTTTGTGCATTTACAATATTCATTGATTTTTGCCATTGAAAAACGTCCAGAAATGATTGAAGCTACTGACTGAATGAAAGGAGCTGGCATCTCACTCTCTTTGAATCTTCTTTATCATGCTACGAGGAGCAGGAAAAAGCAAAAAATTTCAGAATTGCACCTTGCAATGCGGAGAAATTACTGTTTGTGCATTTACAATATTCATTGATTTTTGCCATTGAAAAACGCCCAGAAATGTTTGAAGCTACTGACTGAATGAAAGGAGCTGGCATCTCACTCTCTTTGAATCTTCTTTATCATGCTACGAGGAGCAGGAAAAAGCAAAAAATTTCAGAATTGCACCTTGCAATGCGGAGAAATTACTGTTTGTGCATTTACAATATTCATTGATTTTTGCCATTGAAAAACATCATGTTATTCATATACCAGAAATGATTGAAGCTACTGACTGAATGAAAGGAGCTGGCATCTCACTCTCTTTGAATCTTATTTATCATGCTAAGAGGAGCAGGAAAAAGTAAAAAATTTCAGAATTGCACCTTGCAATGCGGAGAAATTACTGTTTGTGCATTTATAATATTCAATGATTTTTGCCATTGAAAAACGTCCAGAAATGATTGAAGCTACTGACTGAACGAAAGGAGCTGGCATCTCACTCTCTTTGAATCTTCTTTATCATGCTAAGAGGAGCAGGAAAAAGCAAAAAATTTCAGAATTGCACCTTGCAATGCGGAGAAATTACTGTTTGTGCATTTACAATATTCATTGATTTTTGCCATTGAAAAACATCATGTTATTCATATACCAGAAATGTTTGAAGCTACTGACTGAATGAAAGGAGCTGGCATCTCACTCTCTTTGAATCTTCTTTATCATGCTACGAGGAGCAGGAAAAAGCAAAAAATTTCAGAATTGCACCTTGCAATGCGGAGAAATTACTGTTTGTGCATTTACAATATTCATTGATTTTTGCCATTGAAAAACGCCCAGAAATGTTTGAAGCTACTGACTGAATGAAAGGAGCTGGCATCTCACTCTCTTTGAATCTTCTTTATCATGCTACGAGGAGCAGGAAAAAGCAAAAAATTTCAGAATTGCACCTTGCAATGCGGAGAAATTACTGTTTGTGCATTTACAATATTCATTGATTTTTGCCATTGAAAAACATCATGTTATTCATATACCAGAAATGATTGAAGCTACTGACTGAATGAAAGGAGCTGGCATCTCACTCTCTTTGAATCTTATTTATCATGCTAAGAGGAGCAGGAAAAAGTAAAAAATTTCAGAATTGCACCTTGCAATGCGGAGAAATTACTGTTTGTGCATTTATAATATTCAATGATTTTTGCCATTGAAAAACGTCCAGAAATGATTGAAGCTACTGACTGAACGAAAGGAGCTGGCATCTCACTCTCTTTGAATCTTCTTTATCATGCTAAGAGGAGCAGGAAAAAGCAAAAAATTTCAGAATTGCACCTTGCAATGCGGAGAAATTACTGTTTGTGCATTTACAATATTCATTGATTTTTGCCATTGAAAAACATCATGTTATTCATATACCAGAAATGTTTGAAGCTACTGACTGAATGAAAGGAGCTGGCATCTCACTCTCTTTGAATCTTCTTTATCATGCTAAGAGGAGCAGGAAAAAGCAAAAAATTTCAGAATTGCACCTTGCAATGCGGAGAAATTACTGTTTGTGCATTTACAATATTCATTGATTTTTGCCATTGAAAAACGTCCAGAAATGATTGAAGCTACTGACTGAATGAAAGGAGCTGGCATCTCACTCTCTTTGAATCTTCTTTATCATGCTAAGAGGAGCAGGAAAAAGCAAAAAATTTCAGAATTGCACCTTGCAATGCGGAGAAATTACTGTTTGTGCATTTACAATATCCATTGATTTTTGCCATTGAAAAACATCATGTTATTCATATACCAGAAATGTTTGAAGCTACTGACTGAATGAAAGGAGCTGACATCTCACTCTCTTTGAATCTTCTTTATCATGCTAAGAGGAGCAGGAAAAAGCAAAAAATTTCAGAATTGCACCTTGCAATGCGGAGAAATTACTGTTTGTGCATTTACAATATTCATTGATTTTTGCCATTGAAAAACGTCCAGAAATGATTGAAGCTACTGACTGAATGAAAGGAGCTGGCATCTCACTCTCTTTGAATCTTCTTTATCATGCTAAGAGGAGCAGGAAAAAGCAAAAAATTTCAGAATTGCACCTTGCAATGCGGAGAAATTACTGTTTGTGCATTTACAATATTCATTGATTTTTGCCATTGAAAAACATCATGTTATTCATATACCAGAAATGTTTGAAGCTACTGACTGAATGAAAGGAGCTGGCATCTCACTCTCTTTGAATCTTCTTTATCATGCTAAGAGGAGCAGGAAAAAGCAAAAAATTTCAGACTTGCACCTTGCAATGCGGAGAAATTACTGTTTGTGCATTTACAATATTCATTGATTTTTGCCATTGAAAAACATCATGTTATTCATATACCAGAAATGTTTGAAGCTACTGACTGAATGAAAGGAGCTGGCATCTCACTCTCTTTGAGTATTCTTTACCATGCTAAGAGGAGCAGGAAAAAGCAAAAAATTTCAGAATTGCACCTTGCAATGCGGAGAAATTACTGTTTGTGCATTTACAATATTCATTGATTTTTGCCATTGAAAAACGTCCAGAAATGATTGAAGCTACTGACTGAATGAAAGGAGCTGGCATCTCACTCTCTTTGAATCTTCTTTATCATGCTAAGGGGAGCAGGAAAAAGCAAAAAATTTCAGAATTGCACCTTGCAATGCGGAGAAATTACAGTTTGTGCATTTACAATATTCATTGATTTTTGCCATTGAAAAACGTCCAGAAATGATTGAAGCTACTAACTGAATGAAAGGAGCTGGCATCTCACTCTCTTTGAATCTTCTTTATCATGCTAAGAGGAGCAGGAAAAAGCAAAAAATTTCAGACTTGCACCTTGCAATGCGGAGAAATTACTGTTTGTGCATTTACAATATTCATTGATTTTTGTCATTGAAAAACATCATGTTATTCATATACCAGAAATGTTTGAAGCTACTGACTGAATGAAAGGAGCTGGCATCTCACTCTCTTTGAATCTTCTTTACCATGCTAAGAGGAGCAGGAAAAAGCAAAAAATTTCAGAATTGCACCTTGCAATGCACAGAAATTACTGTTTGTGCATTTACAATATTCATTGATTTTTGCCATTGAAAAACGTCCAGAAATGATTGAAGCTACTGACTGAATGAAAGGAGCTGGCATCTCACTCTCTTTGAATCTTCTTTATCATGCTAAGAGGAGCAGGAAAAAGAAAAAAATTCAGAATTGCACCTTGCAATGCGGAGAAATTACAGTTTGTGCATTTACAATATTCATTGATTTTTGCCATTGAAAAACGTCCAGAAATGATTGAAGCTACTGACTGAATGAAAGGAGCTGGCATCTCACTCTCTTTGAATCTTCTTTATCATGTTAAGAGGAGCAGGAAAAAGCAAAAAATTTCAGAATTGCACCTTGCAATGCGGAGAAATTACTGTTTGTGCATTTACAATATTCATTGATTTTTGCCATTGAAACACGTCCAGAAATGATTGAAGCTACTGACTGAATGAAAGGAGCTGGCATCTCACTCTCTTTGAATCTTCTTTATCATGCTAAGAGGAGCAGGAAAAAGCAAAAAATTTCAGAATTGCACCTTGCAATGCGGAGAAATTACTGTTTGTGCATTTACAATATTCATTGATTTTTGCCATTGAAAAACATGTTATTCATATACCAGAAATGTTTGAAGCTACTGACTGAGTGAAAGGAGCTGGCACCTCACTCTCTTTGAATCTTCTTTATCATGCTAAGAGGAGCAGGAAAAAGCAAAAAATTTCAGAATTGCACCTTGCAATGCGGAGAAATTACTGTTTGTGCATTTACAATATTCATTGATTTTTGCCATTGAAAAACGTCCAGAAATGATTGAAGCTACTGACTGAATGAAAGGAGCTGGCATCTCACTCTCTTTGAATCTTCTTTATCATGCTAAGAGGAGCAGGAAAAAGCAAAAAATTTCAGAATTGCGCCTTGCAATGTGGAGATATTACTGTTTGTGCATTTACAATATTCATTGATTTTTGCCATTGAAAAACATGTTTTTCATATACCAGAAATGTTTGAAGCTACTGACTGAATGAAAGGAGCTGGCATCTCACTCTCTTTGAATCTTCTTTATCATGCTAGGATTAGCAGGAAAAAGCAAAAAATTTCAGAATTGCACCTTGCAATGTGGAGATATTACTGTTTGTGCATTTACAATATTCATTGACTTTTGCCATTGAAAAACATGTTTTTCATATACCAGAAATGTTTGAAGCTACTGACTGAATGAAAGGAGCTGGCATCTCACTCTCTTTGAATCTTCTTTATCATGCTAGGATTAGCAGGAAAAAGCAAAAAATTTCAGAATTGCACCTTGCAATGTGGAGATATTACTGTTTGTGCATTTACAATATTCATTGATTTTTGCCATTGAAAAACATGTTTTTCATATACCAGAAATGTTTGAAGCTACTGACTGAATGAAAGGAGCTGGCATCTCACTCTCTTTGAATCTTCTTTATCATGCTAGGATTAACAGGAAAAAGCAAAAAATTTCAGAATTGCACCTTGCAATGTGGAGATATTACTGTTTGTGCATTTACAATATTCATTGATTTTTGCCATTGAAAAACGTCCAGAAATGTTTGAAGCTACTGACTGAATGAAAGGAGCTGGCATCTCACTCTCTTTGAATCTTCTTTATCATGCTAGGATTAGAGGAAAAAGCAAAAAATTTCAGAATTGCACCTTGCAATGTGGAGATATTACTGTTTGTGCATTTACAATATTCATTGATTTTTGCCATTGAAAAACATGTTTTTCATATACCAGAAATGTTTGAAGCTACTGACTGAATGAAAGGAGCTGGCATCTCACTCTCTTTGAATCTTCTTTATCATGCTAGGATTAACAGGAAAAAGCAAAAAATTTCAGAATTGCACCTTGCAATGTGGAGATATTACTGTTTGTGCATTTACAATATTCATTGATTTTTGCCATTGAAAAACATGTTTTTCATATACCAGAAATGTTTGAAGCTACTGACTGAATGAAAGGAGCTGGCATCTCACTCTCTTTGAATCTTCTTTATCATGCTAGGATTAACAGGAAAAAGCAAAAAATTTCAGAATTGCACCTTGCAATGTGGAGATATTACTGTTTGTGCATTTACAATATTCATTGATTTTTGCCATTGAAAAACGTCCAGAAATGTTTGAAGCTACTGACTGAATGAAAGGAGCTGGCATCTCACTCTCTTTGAATCTTCTTTATCATGCTAGGATTAGCAGGAAAAAGCAAAAAATTTCAGAATTGCACCTTGCAATGTGGAGATATTACTGTTTGTGCATTTACAATATTCATTGATTTTTGCAATTGAAAAACATCATGTTATTCATATACCAGAAATGTTTGAAGCTACTGACTGAATGAAAGGAGCTGGCATCTCACTCTCTTTGAATCTTCTTTATCATGCTAGGATTAGCAGGAAAAAGCAAAAAATTTCCGAATTGCACCTTGCAATGTGGAGATATTACTGTTTGTGCATTTACAATATTCATTGATTTTTGCCATTGAAAAACATGTTTTTCATATACCAGAAATGTTTGAAGCTACTGGCTGAATGAAAGGAGCTGGCATCTCACTCTCTTTGAATCTTCTTTATCATGCTAGGATTAGCAGGAAAAAGGAAAACATTTCAGAATTGCACCTTGCAATGTGGAGATATTACTGTTTGTGCATTTACAATATTCATTGATTTTTGCCATTGAAAAACATGTTTTTCATATACCAGAAATGTTTGAAGCTACTGACTGAATGAAAGGAGCTGGCATCTCACTCTCTTTGAATCTTCTTTATCATGCTAGGATTAACAGGAAAAAGCAAAAAATTTCAGAATTGCACCTTGCAATGTGGAGATATTACTGTTTGTGCATTTACAATATTCATTGATTTTTGCCATTGAAAAACGTCCAGAAATGTTTGAAGCTACTGACTGAATGAAAGGAGCTGGCATCTCACTCTCTTTGAATCTTCTTTATCATGCTAGGATTAGCAGGAAAAAGCAAAAAATTTCAGAATTGCACCTTGCAATGTGGAGATATTACTGTTTGTGCATTTACAATATTCATTGATTTTTGCCATTGAAAAACATCATGTTATTCATATACCAGAAATGTTTGAAGCTACTGACTGAATGAAAGGAGCTGGCATCTCACTCTCTTTGAATCTTCTTTATCATGCTAGGATTAGCAGGAAAAAGCAAAAAATTTCCGAATTGCACCTTGCAATGTGGAGATATTACTGTTTGTGCATTTACAATATTCATTGATTTTTGCCATTGAAAAACATGTTTTTCATATACCAGAAATGTTTGAAGCTACTGACTGAATGAAAGGAGCTGGCATCTCACTCTCTTTGAATCTTCTTTATCATGCTAGGATTAGCAGGAAAAAGCAAAAAATTTCAGAATTGCACCTTGCAATGTGGAGATATTACTGTTTGTGCATTTCCAATATTCATTGATTTTTGCCATTGAAAAACATGTTTTTCATATACCAGAAATGTTTGAAGCTACTGACTGAATGAAAGGAGCTGGCATCTCACTCTCTTTGAATCTTCTTTATCATGCTAGGATTAACAGGAAAAAGCAAAAAATTTCAGAATTGCACCTTGCAATGTGGAGATATTACTGTTTGTGCATTTACAATATTCATTGATTTTTGCCATTGAAAAACGTCCAGAAATGTTTGAAGCTACTGACTGAATGAAAGGAGCTGGCATCTCACTCTCTTTGAATCTTCTTTATCATGCTAGGATTAGCAGGAAAAAGCAAAAAATTTCAGAATTGCACCTTGCAATGTGGAGATATTACTGTTTGTGCATTTACAATATTCATTGATTTTTGCCATTGAAAAACATGTTTTTCATATACCAGAAATGTTTGAAGCTACTGACTGAATGAAAGGAGCTGGCATCTCACTCTCTTTGAATCTTCTTTATCGTGCTAGGATTAACAGGAAAAAGCAAAAAATTTCAGAATTGCACCTTGCAATGTGGAGATATTACTGTTTGTGCATTTACAATATTCATTGAATTTTGCCATTGAAAAACATGTTTTTCATATACCAGAAATGTTTGAAGCTACTGACTGAATGAAAGGAGCTGGCATCTCACTCTCTTTGAATCTTCTTTATCATGCTAGGATTAACAGGAAAAAGCAAAAAATTTCAGAATTGCACCTTGCAATGTGGAGATATTAGTTTGTGCATTTACAATATTCATTGATTTTTGCCATTGCAAGGTGCAATTCTGAAATTTTTTGCTTTTTCCTGCTAATCCTAGCATGATAAAGAAGATTCAAAGAGAGTGAGATGCCAGCTCCTTTCATTCAGTCAGTAGCTTCAAACATTTCTGGACGTTTTTCAATGGCAAAAATCAATGAATATTGTAAATGCACAAACAGTAATATCTCCACATTGCAAGGTGCAATTCTGAATTTTTTTGCTTTTTCCTGTTAATCCTAGCATGATAAAGAAGATTCAAAGAGAGTGAGATGCCAGCTCCTTTCATTCAGTCAGTAGCTTCAAACATTTCTGGTATATGAAAAACATGTTTTTCAATGGCAAAAATCAATGAATATTGTAAATGCACAAACAGTAATATCTCCACATTGCAAGGTGCAATTCTGAAATTTTTTGCTTTTTCCTGTTAATCCTAGCATGATAAAGAAGATTCAAAGAGAGTGAGATGCCAGCTCCTTTCATTCAGTCATAGCTTCAAACATTTCTGGTATATGAAAAACATGTTTTTCAATGGCAAAAATCAATGAATATTGTAAATGCACAAACAGTAATATCTCCACATTGCAAGGTGCAATTCTGAAATTTTTTGCTTTTTCCTGCTAATCCTAGCATGATAAAGAAGATTCAAAGAGAGTGAGATGCCAGCTCCTTTCATTCAGTCAGTAGCTTCAAACATTTCTGGTATATGAAAAACATGTTTTTCAATGGCAAAAATCAATGAATATTGTAAATGCACAAACAGTAATATCTCCACATTGCAAGGTGCAATTCTGAAATTTTTTGCTTTTTCCTGCTAATCCTAGCATGATAAAGAAGATTCAAAGAGAGTGAGATGCCAGCTCCTTTCAGTCAGTAGCTTCAAACATTTCTGGTATATGAAAAACATGTTTTTCAATGGCAAAAATCAATGAATATTGTAAATGCACAAACAGTAATATCTCCACATTGCAAGGTGCAATTCTGAAATTTTTAGCTTTTTCCTGTTAATCCTAGCATGATAAAGAAGATTCAAAGAGAGTGAGATGCCAGCTCCTTTCATTCAGTCAGTAGCTTCAAACATTTCTGGTATATGAAAAACATGTTTTTCAATGGCAAAAATCAATGAATATTGTAAATGCACAAACAGTAATATCTCCACATTGCAAGGTGCAATTCTGAAATTTTTTGCTTTTTCCTGCTAATCCTAGCATGATAAAGAAGATTCAAAGAGAGTGAGATGCCAGCTCCTTTCATTCATCAGTAGCTTCAAACATTTCTGGTATATGAAAAACATGTTTTTCAATGGCAAAAATCAATGAATTTTGTAAATGCACAAACAGTAATATCTCCACATTGCAAGGTGCAATTCTGAAATTTTTTGCTTTTTCCTGCTAATCCTAGCATGATAAAGAAGATTCAAAGAGAGTGAGATGCCAGCTCCTTTCATTCAGTCAGTAGCTTCAAACATTTCTGGACGTTTTTCAATGGCAAAAATCAATGAATATTGTAAATGCACAAACAGTAATATCTCCACATTGCAAGGTGCAATTCTGAAATTTTTTGCTTTTTCCTGTTAATCCTAGCATGATAAAGAAGATTCAAAGAGAGTGAGATGCCAGCTCCTTTCATTCAGTCAGTAGCTTCAAACATTTCTGGTATATGAAAAACATGTTTTTCAATGGCAAAAATCAATGAATATTGTAAATGCACAAACAGTAATATCTCCACATTGCAAGGTGCAATTCTGAAATTTTTTGCTTTTTCCTGTTAATCCTAGCATGATAAAGAAGATTCAAAGAGAGTGAGATGCCAGCTCCTTTCATTCAGTCAGTAGCTTCAAACATTTCTGGTATATGAAAAACATGTTTTTCAATGGCAAAAATCAATGAATATTGTAAATGCACAAACAGTAATATCTCCACATTGCAAGGTGCAATTCTGAAATTTTTTGCTTTTTCCTGCTAATCCTAGCATGATAAAGAAGATTCAAAGAGAGTGAGATGCCAGCTCCTTTCATTCAGTCAGTAGCTTCAAACATTTCTGGTATATGAAAAACATGTTTTTCAATGGCAAAAATCAATGAATATTGTAAATGCACAAACAGTAATATCTCCACATTGCAAGGTGCAATTCTGAAATTTTTTGCTTTTTCCTGCTAATCCTAGCATGATAAAGAAGATTCAAAGAGAGTGAGATGCCAGCTCCTTTCATTCAGTCAGTAGCTTCAAACATTTCTGGACGTTTTTCCATGGCAAAAATCAATGAATATTGTAAATGCACAAACAGTAATATCTCCACATTGCAAGGTGCAATTCTGAAATTTTTTGCTTTTTCCTGTTAATCCTAGCATGATAAAGAAGATTCAAAGAGAGTGAGATGCCAGCTCCTTTCATTCAGTCAGTAGCTTCAAACATTTCTGGTATATGAAAAACATGTTTTTCAATGGCAAAAATCAATGAATATTGTAAATGCACAAACAGTAATATCTCCACATTGCAAGGTGCAATTCTGAAATTTTTTGCTTTTTCCTGCTAATCCTAGCATGATAAAGAAGATTCAAAGAGTGAGATGACAGCTCCTTTCATTCAGTCAGTAGCTTCAAACATTTCTGGTATATGAAAAACATGTTTTTCAATGGCAAAAATCAATGAATATTGTAAATGCACAAACAGTAATATCTCCACATTGCAAGGTGCAATTATGAAATTTTTTGCTTTTTCCTGCTAATCCTAGCATGATAAAGAAGATTCAAAGAGAGTGAGATGCCAGCTCCTTTCATTCAGTCAGTAGCTTCAAACATTTCTGGACGTTTTTCAATGGCAAAAATCAATGAATATTGTAAATGCACAAACAGTAATATCTCCACATTGCAAGGTGCAATTCTGAAATTTTTTGCTTTTTCCTGTTAATCCTAGCATGATAAAGAAGATTCAAAGAGAGTGAGATGCCAGCTCCTTTCATTCAGTCAGTAGCTTCAAACATTTCTGGTATATGAAAAACATGTTTTTCAATGGCAAAAATCAATGAATATTGTAAATGCACAAACAGTAATATCTCCACATTGCAAGGTGCAATTCTGAAATTTTTTGCTTTTTCCTGCTAATCCTAGCATGATAAAGAAGATTCAAAGAGAGTGAGATGCCAGCTCCTTTCAGTCAGTAGCTTCAAACATTTCTGGTATATGAAAAACATGTTTTTCAATGGCAAAAATCAATGAATATTGTAAATGCACAAACAGTAATATCTCCACATTGCAAGGTGCAATTCTGAAATTTTTAGCTTTTTCCTGTTAATCCTAGCATGATAAAGAAGATTCAAAGAGAGTGAGATGCCAGCTCCTTTCATTCAGTCAGTAGCTTCAAACATTTCTGGACGTTTTTCAATGGCAAAAATCAATGAATATTGTAAATGCACAAACAGTAATATCTCCACATTGCAAGGTGCAATTCTGAAATTTTTTGCTTTTTCCTGTTAATCCTAGCATGATAAAGAAGATTCAAAGAGAGTGAGATGCCAGCTCCTTTCATTCAGTCAGTAGCTTCAAACATTTCTGGTATATGAAAAACATGTTTTTCAATGGCAAAAATCAATGAATATTGTAAATGCACAAACAGTAATATCTCCACATTGCAAGGTGCAATTCTGAAATTTTTTGCTTTTTCCTGCTAATCCTAGCATGATAAAGAAGATTCAAAGAGAGTGAGATGCCAGCTCCTTTCATTCAGTCAGTAGCTTCAAACATTTCTGGTATATGAAAAACATGTTTTTCAATGGCAAAAATCAATGAATTTTGTAAATGCACAAACAGTAATATCTCCACATTGCAAGGTGCAATTCTGAAATTTTTTGCTTTTTCCTGCTAATCCTAGCATGATAAAGAAGATTCAAAGAGAGTGAGATGCCAGCTCCTTTCATTCAGTCAGTAGCTTCAAACATTTCTGGACGTTTTTCAATGGCAAAAATCAATGAATATTGTAAATGCACAAACAGTAATATCTCCACATTGCAAGGTGCAATTCTGAAATTTTTTGCTTTTTCCTGTTAATCCTAGCATGATAAAGAAGATTCAAAGAGAGTGAGATGCCAGCTCCTTTCATTCAGTCAGTAGCTTCAAACATTTCTGGTATATGAAAAACATGTTTTTCAATGGCAAAAATCAATGAATATTGTAAATGCACAAACAGTAATATCTCCACATTGCAAGGTGCAATTCTGAAATTTTTTGCTTTTTCCTGTTAATCCTAGCATGATAAAGAAGATTCAAAGAGAGTGAGATGCCAGCTCCTTTCATTCAGTCAGTAGCTTCAAACATTTCTGGTATATGAAAAACATGTTTTTCAATGGCAAAAATCAATGAATATTGTAAATGCACAAACAGTAATATCTCCACATTGCAAGGTGCAATTCTGAAATTTTTTGCTTTTTCCTGCTAATCCTAGCATGATAAAGAAGATTCAAAGAGAGTGAGATGCCAGCTCCTTTCATTCAGTCAGTAGCTTCAAACATTTCTGGTATATGAAAAACATGTTTTTCAATGGCAAAAATCAATGAATATTGTAAATGCACAAACAGTAATATCTCCACATTGCAAGGTGCAATTCTGAAATTTTTTGCTTTTTCCTGCTAATCCTAGCATGATAAAGAAGATTCAAAGAGAGTGAGATGCCAGCTCCTTTCATTCAGTCAGTAGCTTCAAACATTTCTGGTATATGAAAAACATGTTTTTCAATGGCAAAAATCAATGAATATTGTAAATGCACAAACAGTAATATCTCCACATTGCAAGGTGCAATTCTGAAATTTTTTGCTTTTTCCTGTTAATCCTAGCATGATAAAGAAGATTCAAAGAGAGTGAGATGCCAGCTCCTTTCATTCAGTCAGTAGCTTCAAACATTTCTGGTATATGAAAAACATGTTTTTCAATGGCAAAAATCAATGAATATTGTAAATGCACAAACAGTAATATCTCCACATTGCAAGGTGCAATTCTGAAATTTTTTGCTTTTTCCTGCTAATCCTAGCATGATAAAGAAGATTCAAAGAGAGTGAGATGCCAGCTCCTTTCATTCAGTCAGTAGCTTCAAACATTTCTGGTATATGAAAAACATGTTTTTCAATGGCAAAAATCAATGAATATTGTAAATGCACAAACAGTAATATCTCCACATTGCAAGGTGCAATTCTGAAATTTTTTGCTTTTTCCTGCTAATCCTAGCATGATAAAGAAGATTCAAAGAGAGTGAGATGCCAGCTCCTTTCATTCAGTCAGTAGCTTCAAACATTTCTGGACGTTTTTCCATGGCAAAAATCAATGAATATTGTAAATGCACAAACAGTAATATCTCCACATTGCAAGGTGCAATTCTGAAATTTTTTGCTTTTTCCTGTTAATCCTAGCATGATAAAGAAGATTCAAAGAGAGTGAGATGCCAGCTCCTTTCATTCAGTCAGTAGCTTCAAACATTTCTGCTATATGAAAAACATGTTTTTCAATGGCAAAAATCAATGAATATTGTAAATGCACAAACAGTAATATCTCCACATTGCAAGGTGCAATTCTGAAATTTTTTGCTTTTTCCTGTTAATCCTAGCATGATAAAGAAGATTCAAAGAGAGTGAGATGCCAGCTCCTTTCATTCAGTCAGTAGCTTCAAACATTTCTGGTATATGAAAAACATGTTTTTCAATGGCAAAAATCAATGAATATTGTAAATGCACAAACAGTAATATCTCCACATTGCAAGGTGCAATTCTGAATTTTTTTGCTTTTTCCTGCTAATCCTAGCATGATAAAGAAGATTCAAAGAGAGTGAGATGCCAGCTCCTTTCATTCAGTCAGTAGCTTCAAACATTTCTGGTATATGAAAAACATGTTTTTCAATGGCAAAAATCAATGAATATTGTAAATGCACAAACAGTAATATCTCCACATTGCAAGGTGCAATTCTGAAATTTTTTGCTTTTTCCTGCTAATCCTAGCATGATAAAGAAGATTCAAAGAGAGTGAGATGCCAGCTCCTTTCATTCAGTCAGTAGCTTCAAACATTTCTGGTATATGAAAAACATGTTTTTCAATGGCAAAAATCAATGAATATTGTAAATGCACAAACAGTAATATCTCCACATTGCAAGGTGCAATTCTGAAATTTTTTGCTTTTTCCTGTTAATCCTAGCATGATAAAGAAGATTCAAAGAGAGTGAGATGCCAGCTCCTTTCATTCAGTCAGTAGCTTCAAACATTTCTGGTATATGAAAAACATGTTTTTCAATGGCAAAAATCAATGAATATTGTAAATGCACAAACAGTAATATCTCCACATTGCAAGGTGCAATTCTGAAATTTTTTGCTTTTTCCTGCTAATCCTAGCATGATAAAGAAGATTCAAAGAGAGTGAGATGCCAGCTCCTTTCATTCAGTCAGTAGCTTCAAACATTTCTGGTATATGAAAAACATGTTTTTCAATGGCAAAAATCAATGAATATTGTAAATGCACAAACAGTAATATCTCCACATTGCAAGGTGCAATTCTGAAATTTTTTGCTTTTTCCTGCTAATCCTAGCATGATAAAGAAGATTCAAAGAGAGTGAGATGCCAGCTCCTTTCATTCAGTCAGTAGCTTCAAACATTTCTGGACGTTTTTCCATGGCAAAAATCAATGAATATTGTAAATGCACAAACAGTAATATCTCCACATTGCAAGGTGCAATTCTGAAATTTTTTGCTTTTTCCTGTTAATCCTAGCATGATAAAGAAGATTCAAAGAGAGTGAGATGCCAGCTCCTTTCATTCAGTCAGTAGCTTCAAACATTTCTGCTATATGAAAAACATGTTTTTCAATGGCAAAAATCAATGAATATTGTAAATGCACAAACAGTAATATCTCCACATTGCAAGGTGCAATTCTGAAATTTTTTGCTTTTTCCTGCTAATCCTAGCATGATAAAGAAGATTCAAAGAGTGAGATGCCAGCTCCTTTCATTCAGTCAGTAGCTTCAAACATTTCTGGTATATGAAAAACATGTTTTTCAATGGCAAAAATCAATGAATATTGTAAATGCACAAACAGTAATATCTCCACATTGCAAGGTGCAATTATGAAATTTTTTGCTTTTTCCTGCTAATCCTAGCATGATAAAGAAGATTCAAAGAGAGTGAGATGCCAGCTCCTTTCATTCAGTCAGTAGCTTCAAACATTTCTGGACGTTTTTCAATGGCAAAAATCAATGAATATTGTAAATGCACAAACAGTAATATCTCCACATTGCAAGGTGCAATTCTGAAATTTTTTGCTTTTTCCTGTTAATCCTAGCATGATAAAGAAGATTCAAAGAGAGTGAGATGCCAGCTCCTTTCATTCAGTCAGTAGCTTCAAACATTTCTGGTATATGAAAAACATGTTTTTCAATAGCAAAAATCAATGAATATTGTAAATGCACAAACAGTAATATCTCCACATTGCAAGGTGCAATTCTGAAATTTTTTGCTTTTTCCTGCTAATCCTAGCATGATAAAGAAGATTCAAAGAGAGTGAGATGCCAGCTCCTTTCATTCAGTCAGTAGCTTCAAACATTTCTGGTATATGAAAAACATGTTTTTCAATGGCAAAAATCAATGAATATTGTAAATGCACAAACAGTAATATCTCCACATTGCAAGGTGCAATTCTGAAATTTTTTGCTTTTTCCTGCTAATCCTAGCATGATAAAGAAGATTCAAAGAGAGTGAGATGCCAGCTCCTTTCAGTCAGTAGCTTCAAACATTTCTGGTATATGAAAAACATGTTTTTCAATGGCAAAAATCAATGAATATTGTAAATGCACAAACAGTAATATCTCCACATTGCAAGGTGCAATTCTGAAATTTTTAGCTTTTTCCTGTTAATCCTAGCATGATAAAGAAGATTCAAAGAGAGTGAGATGCCAGCTCCTTTCATTCAGTCAGTAGCTTCAAACATTTCTGGACGTTTTTCAATGGCAAAAATCAATGAATATTGTAAATGCACAAACAGTAATATCTCCACATTGCAAGGTGCAATTCTGAAATTTTTTGCTTTTTCCTGTTAATCCTAGCATGATAAAGAAGATTCAAAGAGAGTGAGATGCCAGCTCCTTTCATTCAGTCAGTAGCTTCAAACATTT
Source organism: Phyllobates terribilis (assembly GCF_046119375.1). Lineage (NCBI taxonomy): Eukaryota > Metazoa > Chordata > Amphibia > Anura > Dendrobatidae > Phyllobates > Phyllobates terribilis. Next base: position 107,793 of record NW_027364876.1, read on the forward strand.
CTGGTATATGAAAAACATGTTTTTCAATGGCAAAAATCAATGAATATTGTAAATGCACAAACAGTAATATCTCCACATTGCAAGGTGCAATTCTGAAATTTTTTGCTTTTTCCTGCTAATCCTAGCATGATAAAGAAGATTCAAAGAGAGTGAGATGCCAGCTCCTTTCATTCAGTCAGTAGCTTCAAACATTTCTGGTATATGAAAAACATGTTTTTCAATGGCAAAAATCAATGAATTTTGTAAATGCACAAACAGTAATATCTCCACATTGCAAGGTGCAATTCTGAAATTTTTTGCTTTTTCCTGCTAATCCTAGCATGATAAAGAAGATTCAAAGAGAGTGAGATGCCAGCTCCTTTCATTCAGTCAGTAGCTTCAAACATTTCTGGACGTTTTTCAATGGCAAAAATCAATGAATATTGTAAATGCACAAACAGTAATATCTCCACATTGCAAGGTGCAATTCTGAAATTTTTTGCTTTTTCCTGTTAATCCTAGCATGATAAAGAAGATTCAAAGAGAGTGAGATGCCAGCTCCTTTCATTCAGTCAGTAGCTTCAAACATTTCTGGTATATGAAAAACATGTTTTTCAATGGCAAAAATCAATGAATATTGTAAATGCACAAACAGTAATATCTCCACATTGCAAGGTGCAATTCTGAAATTTTTTGCTTTTTCCTGTTAATCCTAGCATGATAAAGAAGATTCAAAGAGAGTGAGATGCCAGCTCCTTTCATTCAGTCAGTAGCTTCAAACATTTCTGGTATATGAAAAACATGTTTTTCAATGGCAAAAATCAATGAATATTGTAAATGCACAAACAGTAATATCTCCACATTGCAAGGTGCAATTCTGAAATTTTTTGCTTTTTCCTGCTAATCCTAGCATGATAAAGAAGATTCAAAGAGAGTGAGATGCCAGCTCCTTTCATTCAGTCAGTAGCTTCAAACATTTCTGGTATATGAAAAACATGTTTTTCAATGGCAAAAATCAATGAATATTGTAAATGCACAAACAGTAATATCTCCACATTGCAAGGTGCAATTCTGAAATTTTTTGCTTTTTCCTGCTAATCCTAGCATGATAAAGAAGATTCAAAGAGAGTGAGATGCCAGCTCCTTTCATTCAGTCAGTAGCTTCAAACATTTCTGGACGTTTTTCCATGGCAAAAATCAATGAATATTGTAAATGCACAAACAGTAATATCTCCACATTGCAAGGTGCAATTCTGAAATTTTTTGCTTTTTCCTGTTAATCCTAGCATGATAAAGAAGATTCAAAGAGAGTGAGATGCCAGCTCCTTTCATTCAGTCAGTAGCTTCAAACATTTCTGGTATATGAAAAACATGTTTTTCAATGGCAAAAATCAATGAATATTGTAAATGCACAAACAGTAATATCTCCACATTGCAAGGTGCAATTCTGAAATTTTTTGCTTTTTCCTGCTAATCCTAGCATGATAAAGAAGATTCAAAGAGTGAGATGCCAGCTCCTTTCATTCAGTCAGTAGCTTCAAACATTTCTGGTATATGAAAAACATGTTTTTCAATGGCAAAAATCAATGAATATTGTAAATGCACAAACAGTAATATCTCCACATTGCAAGGTGCAATTATGAAATTTTTTGCTTTTTCCTGCTAATCCTAGCATGATAAAGAAGATTCAAAGAGAGTGAGATGCCAGCTCCTTTCATTCAGTCAGTAGCGTCAAACATTTCTGGACGCTTCTCAATGGCAAAAATCAATGAATATTGTAAATGCACAAACAGTAATATCTCCACATTGCAAGGTGCAATTCTGAATTTTTTTGCTTTTTCCTGTTAATCCTAGCATGATAAAGAAGATTCAAAGAGAGTGAGATGCCAGCTCCTTTCATTCAGTCAGTAGCTTCAAACATTTCTGGTATATGAAAAACATGTTTTTCAATGGCAAAAATCAATGAATATTGTAAATGCACAAACAGTAATATCTCCACATTGCAAGGTGCAATTCTGAAATTTTTTGCTTTTTCCTGCTAATCCTAGCATGATAAAGAAGATTCAAAGAGAGTGAGATGCCAGCTCCTTTCATTCAGTCAGTAGCTTCAAACATTTCTGGTATATGAAAAACATGTTTTTCAATGGCAAAAATCAATGAATATTGTAAATGCACAAACAGTAATATCTCCACATTGCAAGGTGCAATTCGGAAATTTTTTGCTTTTTCCAGCTAATCCTAGCATGATAAAGAAGATTCAAAGAGAGTGAGATGCCAGCTCCTTTCATTCAGTCAGTAGCTTCAAACATTTCTGGTATATGAATAACATGATGTTTTTCAATGGCAAAAATCAATGAATATTGTAAATGCACAAACAGTAATATCTCCACATTGCAAGGTGCAATTCTGAAATTTTTTGCTTTTTCCTGCTAATCCTAGCATGATAAAGAAGATTCAAAGAGAGTGAGATGCCAGCTCCTTTCATTCAGTCAGTAGCTTCAAACATTTCTGGACGTTTTTCAATGGCAAAAATCAATGAATATTGTAAATGCACAAACAGTAATATCTCCACATTGCAAGGTGCAATTCTGAAATTTTTTGCTTTTTCCTGTTAATCCTAGCATGATAAAGAAGATTCAAAGAGAGTGAGATGCCAGCTCCTTTCATTCAGTCAGTAGCTTCAAACATTTCTGGTATATGAAAAACATGTTTTTCAATGGCAAAAATCAATGAATATTGTAAATGCACAAACAGTAATATCTCCACATTGCAAGGTGCAATTCTGAAATTTTTTGCTTTTTCCTGCTAATCCTAGCATGATAAAGAAGATTCAAAGAGAGTGAGATGCCAGCTCCTTTCATTCAGTCAGTAGCTTCAAACATTTCTGGTATATGAAAAACATGTTTTTCAATGGCAAAAATCAATGAATATTGTAAATGCACAAACAGTAATATCTCCACATTGCAAGGTGCAATTCTGAAATTTTTTGCTTTTTCCTGCTAATCCTAGCATGATAAAGAAGATTCAAAGAGAGTGAGATGCCAGCTCCTTTCATTCAGTCAGTAGCTTCAAACATTTCTGGACGTTTTTCAATGGCAAAAATCAATGAATATTGTAAATGCACAAACAGTAATATCTCCACATTGCAAGGTGCAATTCTGAAATTTTTTGCTTTTTCCTGTTAATCCTAGCATGATAAAGAAGATTCAAAGAGAGTGAGATGCCAGCTCCTTTCATTCAGTCAGTAGCTTCAAACATTTCTGGTATATGAAAAACATGTTTTTCAATGGCAAAAATCAATGAATATTGTAAATGCACAAACAGTAATATCTCCACATTGCAAGGTGCAATTCTGAAATTTTTTGCTTTTTCCTGTAAATCCTAGCATGATAAAGAAGATTCAAAGAGAGTGAGATGCCAGCTCCTTTCATTCAGTCAGTAGCTTCAAACATTTCTGGTATATGAAAAACATGTTTTTCAATGGCAAAAATCAATGAATATTGTAAATGCACAAACAGTAATATCTCCACATTGCAAGGTGCAATTATGAAATTTTTTGCTTTTTCCTGCTAATCCTAGCATGATAAAGAAGATTCAAAGAGAGTGAGATGCCAGCTCCTTTCATTCAGTCAGTAGCTTCAAACATTTCTGGACGTTTTTCAATGGCAAAAATCAATGAATATTGTAAATGCACAAACAGTAATATCTCCACATTGCAAGGTGCAATTCTGAAATTTTTTGCTTTTTCCTGTTAATCCTAGCATGATAAAGAAGATTCAAAGAGAGTGAGATGCCAGCTCCTTTCATTCAGTCAGTAGCTTCAAACATTTCTGGTATATGAAAAACATGTTTTTCAATGGCAAAAATCAATGAATATTGTAAATGCACAAACAGTAATATCTCCACATTGCAAGGTGCAATTCTGAAATTTTTTGCTTTCTCCTGCTAATCCTAGCATGATAAAGAAGATTCAAAGAGAGTGAGATGCCAGCTCCTTTCATTCAGTCAGTAGCTTCAAACATTTCTGGTATATGAAAAACATGTTTTTCAATGGCAAAAATCAATGAATATTGTAAATGCACAAACAGTAATATCTCCACATTGCAAGGTGCAATTCGGAAATTTTTTGCTTTTTCCAGCTAATCCTAGCATGATAAAGAAGATTCAAAGAGAGTGAGATGCCAGCTCCTTTCATTCAGTCAGTAGCTTCAAACATTTCTGGTATATGAATAACATGATGTTTTTCAATGGCAAAAATCAATGAATATTGTAAATGCACAAACAGTAATATCTCCACATTGCAAGGTGCAATTCTGAAATTTTTTGCTTTTTCCTGCTAATCCTAGCATGATAAAGAAGATTCAAAGAGAGTGAGATGCCAGCTCCTTTCATTCAGTCAGTAGCTTCAAACATTTCTGGACGTTTTTCAATGGCAAAAATCAATGAATATTGTAAATGCACAAACAGTAATATCTCCACATTGCAAGGTGCAATTCTGAAATTTTTTGCTTTTTCCTGTTAATCCTAGCATGATAAAGAAGATTCAAAGAGAGTGAGATGCCAGCTCCTTTCATTCAGTCAGTAGCTTCAAACATTTCTGGTATATGAAAAACATGTTTTTCAATGGCAAAAATCAATGAATATTGTAAATGCACAAACAGTAATATCTCCACATTGCAAGGTGCAATTCTGAAATTTTTTGCTTTTTCCTGCTAATCCTAGCATGATAAAGAAGATTCAAAGAGAGTGAGATGCCAGCTCCTTTCATTCAGTCAGTAGCTTCAAACATTTCTGGTATATGAAAAACATGTTTTTCAATGGCAAAAATCAATGAATATTGTAAATGCACAAACAGTAATATCTCCACATTGCAAGGTGCAATTCTGAAATTTTTTGCTTTTTCCTGCTAATCCTAGCATGATAAAGAAGATTCAAAGAGAGTGAGATGCCAGCTCCTTTCATTCAGTCAGTAGCTTCAAACATTTCTGGACGTTTTTCAATGGCAAAAATCAATGAATATTGTAAATGCACAAACAGTAATATCTCCACATTGCAAGGTGCAATTCTGAAATTTTTTGCTTTTTCCTGTTAATCCTAGCATGATAAAGAAGATTCAAAGAGAGTGAGATGCCAGCTCCTTTCATTCAGTCAGTAGCTTCAAACATTTCTGGTATATGAAAAACATGTTTTTCAATGGCAAAAATCAATGAATATTGTAAATGCACAAACAGTAATATCTCCACATTGCAAGGTGCAATTCTGAAATTTTTTGCTTTTTCCTGTAAATCCTAGCATGATAAAGAAGATTCAAAGAGAGTGAGATGCCAGCTCCTTTCATTCAGTCAGTAGCTTCAAACATTTCTGGTATATGAAAAACATGTTTTTCAATGGCAAAAATCAATGAATATTGTAAATGCACAAACAGTAATATCTCCACATTGCAAGGTGCAATTCTGAAATTTTTTGCTTTTTCCTGCTAATCCTAGCATGATAAAGAAGATTCAAAGAGAGTGAGATGCCAGCTCCTTTCATTCAGTCAGTAGCTTCAAACATTTCTGGACGTTTTTCAATGGCAAAAATCAATGAATATTGTAAATGCACAAACAGTAATATCTCCACATTGCAAGGTGCAATTCTGAAATTTTTTGCTTTTTCCTGTTAATCCTAGCATGATAAAGAAGATTCAAAGAGAGTGAGATGCCAGCTCCTTTCATTCAGTCAGTAGCTTCAAACATTTCTGGTATATGAAAAACATGTTTTTCAATGGCAAAAATCAATGAATATTGTAAATGCACAAACAGTAATATCTCCACATTGCAAGGTGCAATTCTGAAATTTTTTGCTTTTTCCTGTTAATCCTAGCATGATAAAGAAGATTCAAAGAGAGTGAGATGCCAGCTCCTTTCATTCAGTCAGTAGCTTCAAACATTTCTGGTATATGAAAAACATGTTTTTCAATGGCAAAAATCAATGAATATTGTAAATGCACAAACAGTAATATCTCCACATTGCAAGGTGCAATTCTGAAATTTTTTGCTTTTTCCTGCTAATCCTAGCATGATAAAGAAGATTCAAAGAGTGAGATGCCAGCTCCTTTCATTCAGTCAGTAGCTTCAAACATTTCTGGTATATGAAAAACATGTTTTTCAATGGCAAAAATCAATGAATATTGTAAATGCACAAACAGTAATATCTCCACATTGCAAGGTGCAATTCTGAAATTTTTTGCTTTTTCCTGCTAATCCTAGCATGATAAAGAAGATTCAAAGAGAGTGAGATGCCAGCTCCTTTCATTCAGTCAGTAGCTTCAAACATTTCTGGACGTTTTTCAATGGCAAAAATCAATGAATATTGTAAATGCACAAACAGTAATATCTCCACATTGCAAGGTGCAATTCTGAAATTTTTTGCTTTTTCCTGTTAATCCTAGCATGATAAAGAAGTTTCAAAGAGAGTGAGATGCCAGCTCCTTTCATTCAGTCAGTAGCTTCAAACATTTCTGGTATATGAAAAACATGTTTTTCAATGGCAAAAATCAATGAATATTGTAAATGCACAAACAGTAATATCTCCACATTGCAAGGTGCAATTCTGAAATTTTTTGCTTTTTCCTGCTAATCCTAGCATGATAAAGAAGATTCAAAGAGAGTGAGATGCCAGCTCCTTTCATTCAGTCAGTAGCTTCAAACATTTCTGGTATATGAAAAACATGTTTTTCAATGGCAAAAATCAATGAATATTGTAAATGCACAAACAGTAATATCTCCACATTGCAAGGTGCAATTCTGAAATTTTTTGCTTTTTCCTGCTAATCCTAGCATGATAAAGAAGATTCAAAGAGAGTGAGATGCCAGCTCCTTTCATTCAGTCAGTAGCTTCAAACATTTCTGGACGTTTTTCAATGGCAAAAATCAATGAATATTGTAAATGCACAAACAGTAATATCTCCACATTGCAAGGTGCAATTCTGAAATTTTTTGCTTTTTCCTGTTAATCCTAGCATGATAAAGAAGATTCAAAGAGAGTGAGATGCCAGCTCCTTTCATTCAGTCAGTAGCTTCAAACATTTCTGGTATATGAAAAACATGTTTTTCAATGGCAAAAATCAATGAATATTGTAAATGCACAAACAGTAATATCTCCACATTGCAAGGTGCAATTCTGAAATTTTTTGCTTTTTCCTGCTAATCCTAGCATGATAAAGAAGATTCAAAGAGTGAGATGCCAGCTCCTTTCATTCAGTCAGTAGCTTCAAACATTTCTGGTATATGAAAAACATGTTTTTCAATGGCAAAAATCAATGAATATTGTAAATGCACAAACAGTAATATCTCCACATTGCAAGGTGCAATTCTGAAATTTTTTGCTTTTTCCTGCTAATCCTAGCATGATAAAGAAGATTCAAAGAGAGTGAGATGCCAGCTCCTTTCATTCAGTCAGTAGCTTCAAACATTTCTGGACGTTTTTCAATGGCAAAAATCAATGAATATTGTAAATGCACAAACAGTAATATCTCCACATTGCAAGGTGCAATTCTGAAATTTTTTGCTTTTTCCTGTTAATCCTAGCATGATAAAGAAGATTCAAAGAGAGTGAGATGCCAGCTCCTTTCATTCAGTCAGTAGCTTCAAACATTTCTGGTATATGAAAAACATGTTTTTCAATGGCAAAAATCAATGAATATTGTAAATGCACAAACAGTAATATCTCCACATTGCAAGGTGCAATTCTGAAATTTTTTGCTTTTTCCTGCTAATCCTAGCATGATAAAGAAGATTCAAAGAGTGAGATGCCAGCTCCTTTCATTCAGTCAGTAGCTTCAAACATTTCTGGTATATGAAAAACATGTTTTTCAATGGCAAAAATCAATGAATATTGTAAATGCACAAACAGTAATATCTCCACATTGCAAGGTGCAATTCTGAAATTTTTTGCTTTTTCCTGCTAATCCTAGCATGATAAAGAAGATTCAAAGAGAGTGAGATGCCAGCTCCTTTCATTCAGTCAGTAGCTTCAAACATTTCTGGACGTTTTTCAATGGCAAAAATCAATGAATATTGTAAATGCACAAACAGTAATATCTCCACATTGCAAGGTGCAATTCTGAAATTTTTTGCTTTTTCCTGTTAATCCTAGCATGATAAAGAAGATTCAAAGAGAGTGAGATGCCAGCTCCTTTCATTCAGTCAGTAGCTTCAAACATTTCTGGTATATGAAAAACATGTTTTTCAATGGCAAAAATCAATGAATATTGTAAATGCACAAACAGTAATATCTCCACATTGCAAGGTGCAATTCTGAAATTTTTTGCTTTTTCCTGCTAATCCTAGCATGATAAAGAAGATTCAAAGAGAGTGAGATGCCAGCTCCTTTCATTCAGTCAGTAGCTTCAAACATTTCTGGTATATGAAAAACATGTTTTTCAATGGCAAAAATCAATGAATATTGTAAATGCACAAACAGTAATATCTCCACATTGCAAGGTGCAATTCTGAAATTTTTTGCTTTTTCCTGCTAATCCTAGCATGATAAAGAAGATTCAAAGAGTGAGATGCCAGCTCCTTTCATTCAGTCAGTAGCTTCAAACATTTCTGGTATATGAAAAACATGTTTTTCAATGGCAAAAATCAATGAATATTGTAAATGCACAAACAGTAATATCTCCACATTGCAAGGTGCAATTCTGAAATTTTTTGCTTTTTCCTGCTAATCCTAGCATGATAAAGAAGATTCAAAGAGAGTGAGATGCCAGCTCCTTTCATTCAGTCAGTAGCTTCAAACATTTCTGGACGTTTTTCAATGGCAAAAATCAATGAATATTGTAAATGCACAAACAGTAATATCTCCACATTGCAAGGTGCAATTCTGAAATTTTTTGCTTTTTCCTGTTAATCCTAGCATGATAAAGAAGATTCAAAGAGAGTGAGATGCCAGCTCCTTTCATTCAGTCAGTAGCTTCAAACATTTCTGGTATATGAAAAACATGTTTTTCAATGGCAAAAATCAATGAATATTGTAAATGCACAAACAGTAATATTTCCACATTGCAAGGTGCAATTCTGAAATTTTTTGCTTTTTCCTGCTAATCCTAGCATGATAAAGAAGATTCAAAGAGAGTGAGATGCCAGCTCCTTTCATTCAGTCAGTAGCTTCAAACATTTCTGGTATATGAAAAACATGTTTTTCAATGGCAAAAATCAATGAATATTGTAAATGCACAAACAGTAATATCTCCACATTGCAAGGTGCAATTCGGAAATTCTTTGCTTTTTCCTGCTAATCCTAGCATGATAAAGAAGATTCAAAGAGAGTGAGATGCCAGCTCCTTTCATTCAGTCAGTAGCTTCAAACATTTCTGGTATATGAAAAACATGTTTTTCAATGGCAAAAATCAATGAATATTGTAAATGCACAAACAGTAATATCTCCACATTGCAAGGTGCAATTCTGAAATTTTTTGCTTTTTCCTGCTAATCCTAGCATGATAAAGAAGATTCAAAGAGAGTGAGATGCCAGCTCCTTTCATTCAGTCAGTAGCTTCAAACATTTCTGGACGTTTTTCAATGGCAAAAATCAATGAATATTGTAAATGCACAAACAGTAATATCTCCACATTGCAAGGTGCAATTCTGAAATTTTTTGCTTTTTCCTGTTAATCCTAGCATGATAAAGAAGATTCAAAGAGAGTGAGATGCCAGCTCCTTTCATTCAGTCAGTAGCTTCAAACATTTCTGGTATATGAAAAACATGTTTTTCAATGGCAAAAATCAATGAATATTGTAAATGCACAAACAGTAATATCTCCACATTGCAAGGTGCAATTCTGAAATTTTTTGCTTTTTCCTGTTAATCCTAGCATGATAAAGAAGATTCAAAGAGAGTGAGATGCCAGCTCCTTTCATTCAGTCAGTAGCTTCAAACATTTCTGGTATATGAAAAACATGTTTTTCAATGGCAAAAATCAATGAATATTGTAAATGCACAAACAGTAATATCTCCACATTGCAAGGTGCAATTCTGAAATTTTTTGCTTTTTCCTGCTAATCCTAGCATGATAAAGAAGATTCAAAGAGAGTGAGATGCCAGCTCCTTTCATTCAGTCAGTAGCTTCAAACATTTCTGGTATATGAAAAACATGTTTTTCAATGGCAAAAATCAATGAATATTGTAAATGCACAAACAGTAATATCTCCACATTGCAAGGTGCAATTCTGAAATTTTTTGCTTTTTCCTGCTAATCCTAGCATGATAAAGAAGATTCAAAGAGAGTGAGATGCCAGCTCCTTTCATTCAGTCAGTAGCTTCAAACATTTCTGGACGTTTTTCAATGGCAAAAATCAATGAATATTGTAAATGCACAAACAGTAATATCTCCACATTGCAAGGTGCAATTCTGAAATTTTTTGCTTTTTCCTGTTAATCCTAGCATGATAAAGAAGATTCAAAGAGAGTGAGATGCCAGCTCCTTTCATTCAGTCAGTAGCTTCAAACATTTCTGGTATATGAAAAACATGTTTTTCAATGGCAAAAATCAATGAATATTGTAAATGCACAAACAGTAATATCTCCACATTGCAAGGTGCAATTCTGAAATTTTTTGCTTTTTCCTGTTAATCCTAGCATGATAAAGAAGATTCAAAGAGAGTGAGATGCCAGCTCCTTTCATTCAGTCAGTAGCTTCAAACATTTCTGGTATATGAAAAACATGTTTTTCAATGGCAAAAATCAATGAATATTGTAAATGCACAAACAGTAATATCTCCACATTGCAAGGTGCAATTCTGAAATTTTTTGCTTTTTCCTGCTAATCCTAGCATGATAAAGAAGATTCAACGAGTGAGATGCCAGCTCCTTTCATTCAGTCAGTAGCTTCAAACATTTCTGGTATATGAAAAACATGTTTTTCAATGGCAAAAATCAATGAATATTGTAAATGCACAAACAGTAATATCTCCACATTGCAAGGTGCAATTATGAAATTTTTTGCTTTTTCCTGCTAATCCTAGCATGATAAAGAAGATTCAAAGAGAGTGAGATGCCAGCTCCTTTCATTCAGTCAGTAGCTTCAAACATTTCTGGACGTTTTTCAATGGCAAAAATCAATGAATATTGTAAATGCACAAACAGTAATATCTCCACATTGCAAGGTGCAATTCTGAAATTTTTTGCTTTTTCCTGTTAATCCTAGCATGATAAAGAAGATTCAAAGAGAGTGAGATGCCAGCTCCTTTCATTCAGTCAGTAGCTTCAAACATTTCTGGTATATGAAAAACATGTTTTTCAATGGCAAAAATCAATGAATATTGTAAATGCACAAACAGTAATATCTCCACATTGCAAGGTGCAATTCTGAAATTTTTTGCTTTTTCCTGCTAATCCTAGCATGATAAAGAAGATTCAAAGAGAGTGAGATGCCAGCTCCTTTCATTCAGTCAGTAGCTTCAAACATTTCTGGTATATGAAAAACATGTTTTTCAATGGCAAAAATCAATGAATATTGTAAATGCACAAACAGTAATATCTCCACATTGCAAGGTGCAATTCGGAAATTTTTTGCTTTTTCCAGCTAATCCTAGCATGATAAAGAAGATTCAAAGAGAGTGAGATGCCAGCTCCTTTCATTCAGTCAGTAGCTTCAAACATTTCTGGTATATGAATAACATGATGTTTTTCAATGGCAAAAATCAATGAATATTGTAAATGCACAAACAGTAATATCTCCACATTGCAAGGTGCAATTCTGAAATTTTTTGCTTTTTCCTGCTAATCCTAGCATGATAAAGAAGATTCAAAGAGAGTGAGATGCCAGCTCCTTTCATTCAGTCAGTAGCTTCAAACATTTCTGGTATATGAAAAACATGTTTTTCAATGGCAAAAATCAATGAATATTGTAAATGCACAAACAGTAATATCTCCACATTGCAAGGTGCAATTCTGAAATTTTTTGCTTTTTCCTGCTAATCCTAGCATGATAAAGAAGATTCAAAGAGTGAGATGCCAGCTCCTTTCATTCAGTCAGTAGCTTCAAACATTTCTGGTATATGAAAAACATGTTTTTCAATGGCAAAAATCAATGAATATTGTAAATGCACAAACAGTAATATCTCCACATTGCAAGGTGCAATTCTGAAATTTTTTGCTTTTTCCTGCTAATCCTAGCATGATAAAGAAGATTCAAAGAGAGTGAGATGCCAGCTCCTTTCATTCAGTCAGTAGCTTCAAACATTTCTGGACGTTTTTCAATGGCAAAAATCAATGAATATTGTAAATGCACAAACAGTAATATCTCCACATTGCAAGGTGCAATTCTGAAATTTTTTGCTTTTTCCTGTTAATCCTAGCATGATAAAGAAGATTCAAAGAGAGTGAGATGCCAGCTCCTTTCATTCAGTCAGTAGCTTCAAACATTTCTGGTATATGAAAAACATGTTTTTCAATGGCAAAAATCAATGAATATTGTAAATGCACAAACAGTAATATCTCCACATTGCAAGGTGCAATTCTGAAATTTTTTGCTTTTTCCTGCTAATCCTAGCATGATAAAGAAGATTCAAAGAGAGTGAGATGCCAGCTCCTTTCATTCAGTCAGTAGCTTCAAACATTTCTGGTATATGAAAAACATGTTTTTCAATGGCAAAAATCAATGAATATTGTAAATGCACAAACAGTAATATCTCCACATTGCAAGGTGCAATTCTGAAATTTTTTGCTTTTTCCTGTTAATCCTAGCATGATAAAGAAGATTCAAAGAGAGTGAGATGCCAGCTCCTTTCATTCAGTCAGTAGCTTCAAACATTTCTGGTATATGAAAAACATGTTTTTCAATGGCAAAAATCAATGAATATTGTAAATGCACAAACAGTAATATCTCCACATTGCAAGGTGCAATTCTGAAATTTTTTGCTTTTTCCTGCTAATCCTAGCATGATAAAGAAGATTCAAAGAGAGTGAGATGCCAGCTCCTTTCATTCAGTCAGTAGCTTCAAACATTTCTGGTATATGAAAAACATGTTTTTCAATGGCAAAAATCAATGAATATTGTAAATGCACAAACAGTAATATCTCCACATTGCAAGGTGCAATTCTGAAATTTTTTGCTTTTTCCTGCTAATCCTAGCATGATAAAGAAGATTCAAAGAGAGTGAGATGCCAGCTCCTTTCATTCAGTCAGTAGCTTCAAACATTTCTGGACGTTTTTCAATGGCAAAAATCAATGAATATTGTAAATGCACAAACAGTAATATCTCCACATTGCAAGGTGCAATTCTGAAATTTTTTGCTTTTTCCTGTTAATCCTAGCATGATAAAGAAGATTCAAAGAGAGTGAGATGCCAGCTCCTTTCATTCAGTCAGTAGCTTCAAACATTTCTGGTATATGAAAAACATGTTTTTCAATGGCAAAAATCAATGAATATTGTAAATGCACAAACAGTAATATCTCCACATTGCAAGGTGCAATTCTGAAATTTTTTGCTTTTTCCTGTTAATCCTAGCATGATAAAGAAGATTCAAAGAGAGTGAGATGCCAGCTCCTTTCATTCAGTCAGTAGCTTCAAACATTTCTGGTATATGAAAAACATGTTTTTCAATGGCAAAAATCAATGAATATTGTAAATGCACAAACAGTAATATCTCCACATTGCAAGGTGCAATTCTGAAATTTTTTGCTTTTTCCTGCTAATCCTAGCATGATAAAGAAGATTCAACGAGTGAGATGCCAGCTCCTTTCATTCAGTCAGTAGCTTCAAACATTTCTGGTATATGAAAAACATGTTTTTCAATGGCAAAAATCAATGAATATTGTAAATGCACAAACAGTAATATCTCCACATTGCAAGGTGCAATTATGAAATTTTTTGCTTTTTCCTGCTAATCCTAGCATGATAAAGAAGATTCAAAGAGAGTGAGATGCCAGCTCCTTTCATTCAGTCAGTAGCTTCAAACATTTCTGGACGTTTTTCAATGGCAAAAATCAATGAATATTGTAAATGCACAAACAGTAATATCTCCACATTGCAAGGTGCAATTCTGAAATTTTTTGCTTTTTCCTGTTAATCCTAGCATGATAAAGAAGATTCAAAGAGAGTGAGATGCCAGCTCCTTTCATTCAGTCAGTAGCTTCAAACATTTCTGGTATATGAAAAACATGTTTTTCAATGGCAAAAATCAATGAATATTGTAAATGCACAAACAGTAATATCTCCACATTGCAAGGTGCAATTCTGAAATTTTTTGCTTTTTCCTGCTAATCCTAGCATGATAAAGAAGATTCAAAGAGAGTGAGATGCCAGCTCCTTTCATTCAGTCAGTAGCTTCAAACATTTCTGGTATATGAAAAACATGTTTTTCAATGGCAAAAATCAATGAATATTGTAAATGCACAAACAGTAATATCTCCACATTGCAAGGTGCAATTCGGAAATTTTTTGCTTTTTCCAGCTAATCCTAGCATGATAAAGAAGATTCAAAGAGAGTGAGATGCCAGCTCCTTTCATTCAGTCAGTAGCTTCAAACATTTCTGGTATATGAATAACATGATGTTTTTCAATGGCAAAAATCAATGAATATTGTAAATGCACAAACAGTAATATCTCCACATTGCAAGGTGCAATTCTGAAATTTTTTGCTTTTTCCTGCTAATCCTAGCATGATAAAGAAGATTCAAAGAGAGTGAGATGCCAGCTCCTTTCATTCAGTCAGTAGCTTCAAACATTTCTGGTATATGAAAAACATGTTTTTCAATGGCAAAAATCAATGAATATTGTAAATGCACAAACAGTAATATCTCCACATTGCAAGGTGCAATTCTGAAATTTTTTGCTTTTTCCTGCTAATCCTAGCATGATAAAGAAGATTCAAAGAGTGAGATGCCAGCTCCTTTCATTCAGTCAGTAGCTTCAAACATTTCTGGTATATGAAAAACATGTTTTTCAATGGCAAAAATCAATGAATATTGTAAATGCACAAACAGTAATATCTCCACATTGCAAGGTGCAATTCTGAAATTTTTTGCTTTTTCCTGCTAATCCTAGCATGATAAAGAAGATTCAAAGAGAGTGAGATGCCAGCTCCTTTCATTCAGTCAGTAGCTTCAAACATTTCTGGACGTTTTTCAATGGCAAAAATCAATGAATATTGTAAATGCACAAACAGTAATATCTCCACATTGCAAGGTGCAATTCTGAAATTTTTTGCTTTTTCCTGTTAATCCTAGCATGATAAAGAAGATTCAAAGAGAGTGAGATGCCAGCTCCTTTCATTCAGTCAGTAGCTTCAAACATTTCTGGTATATGAAAAACATGTTTTTCAATGGCAAAAATCAATGAATATTGTAAATGCACAAACAGTAATATTTCCACATTGCAAGGTGCAATTCTGAAATTTTTTGCTTTTTCCTGCTAATCCTAGCATGATAAAGAAGATTCAAAGAGAGTGAGATGCCAGCTCCTTTCATTCAGTCAGTAGCTTCAAACATTTCTGGTATATGAAAAACATGTTTTTCAATGGCAAAAATCAATGAATATTGTAAATGCACAAACAGTAATATCTCCACATTGCAAGGTGCAATTCGGAAATTCTTTGCTTTTTCCTGCTAATCCTAGCATGATAAAGAAGATTCAAAGAGAGTGAGATGCCAGCTCCTTTCATTCAGTCAGTAGCTTCAAACATTTCTGGTATATGAAAAACATGTTTTTCAATGGCAAAAATCAATGAATATTGTAAATGCACAAACAGTAATATCTCCACATTGCAAGGTGCAATTCTGAAATTTTTTGCTTTTTCCTGCTAATCCTAGCATGATAAAGAAGATTCAAAGAGAGTGAGATGCCAGCTCCTTTCATTCAGTCAGTAGCTTCAAACATTTCTGGACGTTTTTCAATGGCAAAAATCAATGAATATTGTAAATGCACAAACAGTAATATCTCCACATTGCAAGGTGCAATTCGGAAATTCTTTGCTTTTTCCTGCTAATCCTAGCATGATAAAGAAGATTCAAAGAGAGTGAGATGCCAGCTCCTTTCATTCAGTCAGTAGCTTCAAACATTTCTGGTATATGAAAAACATGTTTTTCAATGGCAAAAATCAATGAATATTGTAAATGCACAAACAGTAATATCTCCACATTGCAAGGTGCAATTCTGAAATTTTTTGCTTTTTCCTGTTAATCCTAGCATGATAAAGAAGATTCAAAGAGAGTGAGATGCCAGCTCCTTTCATTCAGTCAGTAGCTTCAAACATTTCTGGTATATGAAAAACATGTTTTTCAATGGCAAAAATCAATGAATATTGTAAATGCACAAACAGTAATATCTCCACATTGCAAGGTGCAATTCTGAAATTTTTTGCTTTTTCCTGCTAATCCTAGCATGATAAAGAAGATTCAAAGAGAGTGAGATGCCAGCTCCTTTCATTCAGTCAGTAGCTTCAAACATTTCTGGTATATGAAAAACATGTTTTTCAATGGCAAAAATCAATGAATATTGTAAATGCACAAACAGTAATATTTCCACATTGCAAGGTGCAATTCTGAAATTTTTTGCTTTTTCCTGCTAATCCTAGCATGATAAAGAAGATTCAAAGAGAGTGAGATGCCAGCTCCTTTCATTCAGTCAGTAGCTTCAAACATTTCTGGACGTTTTTCAATGGCAAAAATCAATGAATATTGTAAATGCACAAACAGTAATATCTCCACATTGCAAGGTGCAATTCTGAAATTTTTTGCTTTTTCCTGTTAATCCTAGCATGATAAAGAAGATTCAAAGAGAGTGAGATGCCAGCTCCTTTCATTCAGTCAGTAGCTTCAAACATTTCTGGTATATGAAAAACATGTTTTTCAATGGCAAAAATCAATGAATATTGTAAATGCACAAACAGTAATATCTCCACATTGCAAGGTGCAATTCTGAAATTTTTTGCTTTTTCCTGTTAATCCTAGCATGATAAAGAAGATTCAAAGAGAGTGAGATGCCAGCTCCTTTCATTCAGTCAGTAGCTTCAAACATTTCTGGTATATGAAAAACATGTTTTTCAATGGCAAAAATCAATGAATATTGTAAATGCACAAACAGTAATATCTCCACATTGCAAGGTGCAATTCTGAAATTTTTTGCTTTTTCCTGCTAATCCTAGCATGATAAAGAAGATTCAACGAGTGAGATGCCAGCTCCTTTCATTCAGTCAGTAGCTTCAAACATTTCTGGTATATGAAAAACATGTTTTTCAATGGCAAAAATCAATGAATATTGTAAATGCACAAACAGTAATATCTCCACATTGCAAGGTGCAATTATGAAATTTTTTGCTTTTTCCTGCTAATCCTAGCATGATAAAGAAGATTCAAAGAGAGTGAGATGCCAGCTCCTTTCATTCAGTCAGTAGCTTCAAACATTTCTGGACGTTTTTCAATGGCAAAAATCAATGAATATTGTAAATGCACAAACAGTAATATCTCCACATTGCAAGGTGCAATTCTGAAATTTTTTGCTTTTTCCTGTTAATCCTAGCATGATAAAGAAGATTCAAAGAGAGTGAGATGCCAGCTCCTTTCATTCAGTCAGTAGCTTCAAACATTTCTGGTATATGAAAAACATGTTTTTCAATGGCAAAAATCAATGAATATTGTAAATGCACAAACAGTAATATCTCCACATTGCAAGGTGCAATTCTGAAATTTTTTGCTTTTTCCTGCTAATCCTAGCATGATAAAGAAGATTCAAAGAGAGTGAGATGCCAGCTCCTTTCATTCAGTCAGTAGCTTCAAACATTTCTGGTATATGAAAAACATGTTTTTCAATGGCAAAAATCAATGAATATTGTAAATGCACAAACAGTAATATCTCCACATTGCAAGGTGCAATTCGGAAATTTTTTGCTTTTTCCAGCTAATCCTAGCATGATAAAGAAGATTCAAAGAGAGTGAGATGCCAGCTCCTTTCATTCAGTCAGTAGCTTCAAACATTTCTGGTATATGAATAACATGATGTTTTTCAATGGCAAAAATCAATGAATATTGTAAATGCACAAACAGTAATATCTCCACATTGCAAGGTGCAATTCTGAAATTTTTTGCTTTTTCCTGCTAATCCTAGCATGATAAAGAAGATTCAAAGAGAGTGAGATGCCAGCTCCTTTCATTCAGTCAGTAGCTTCAAACATTTCTGGACGTTTTTCAATGGCAAAAATCAATGAATATTGTAAATGCACAAACAGTAATATCTCCACATTGCAAGGTGCAATTCTGAAATTTTTTGCTTTTTCCTGTTAATCCTAGCATGATAAAGAAGATTCAAAGAGAGTGAGATGCCAGCTCCTTTCATTCAGTCAGTAGCTTCAAACATTTCTGGTATATGAAAAACATGTTTTTCAATGGCAAAAATCAATGAATATTGTAAATGCACAAACAGTAATATCTCCACATTGCAAGGTGCAATTCTGAAATTTTTTGCTTTTTCCTGCTAATCCTAGCATGATAAAGAAGATTCAAAGAGAGTGAGATGCCAGCTCCTTTCATTCAGTCAGTAGCTTCAAACATTTCTGGTATATGAAAAACATGTTTTTCAATGGCAAAAATCAATGAATATTGTAAATGCACAAACAGTAATATCTCCACATTGCAAGGTGCAATTCAGAAATTTTTTGCTTTTTCCTGCTAATCCTAGCATGATAAAGAAGATTCAAAGAGAGTGAGATGCCAGCTCCTTTCATTCAGTCAGTAGCTTCAAACATTTCTAGACGTTTTTCAATGGCAAAAATCAATGAATATTGTAAATGCACAAACAGTAATATCTCCACATTGCAAGGTGCAATTCTGAAATTTTTTGCTTTTTCCTGTTAATCCTAGCATGATAAAGAAGATTCAAAGAGAGTGAGATGCCAGCTCCTTTCATTCAGTCAGTAGCTTCAAACATTTCTGGTATATGAAAAACATGTTTTTCAATGGCAAAAATCAATGAATATTGTAAATGCACAAACAGTAATATCTCCACATTGCAAGGTGCAATTCTGAAATTTTTTGCTTTTTCCTGCTAATCCTAGCATGATAAAGAAGATTCAAAGAGTGAGATGCCAGCTCCTTTCATTCAGTCAGTAGCTTCAAACACTTCTGGTATATGAAAAACATGTTTTTCAATGGCAAAAATCAATGAATATTGTAAATGCACAAACAGTAATATCTCCACATTGCAAGGTGCAATTCTGAAATTTTTTGCTTTTTCCTGCTAATCCTAGCATGATAAAGAAGATTCAAAGAGAGTGAGATGCCAGCTCCTTTCATTCAGTCAGTAGCTTCAAACATTTCTGGACGTTTTTCAATGGCAAAAATCAATGAATATTGTAAATGCACAAACAGTAATATCTCCACATTGTAAGGTGCAATTCTGAAATTTTTTGCTTTTTCCTGTTAATCCTAGCATGATAAAGAAGATTCAAAGAGAGTGAGATGCCAGCTCCTTTCATTCAGTCAGTAGCTTCAAACATTTCTGGTATATGAAAAACATGTTTTTCAATGGCAAAAATCAATGAATATTGTAAATGCACAAACAGTAATATCTCCACATTGCAAGGTGCAATTCTGAAATTTTTTGCTTTTTCCTGCTAATCCTAGCATGATAAAGAAGATTCAAAGAGAGTGAGATGCCAGCTCCTTTCATTCAGTCAGTAGCTTCAAACATTTCTGGTATATGAAAAACATGTTTTTCAATGGCAAAAATCAATGAATATTGTAAATGCACAAACAGTAATATCTCCACATTGCAAGGTGCAATTCGGAAATTTTTTGCTTTTTCCAGCTAATCCTAGCATGATAAAGAAGATTCAAAGAGAGTGAGATGCCAGCTCCTTTCATTCAGTCAGTAGCTTCAAACATTTCTGGTATATGAATAACATGATGTTTTTCAATGGCAAAAATCAATGAATATTGTAAATGCACAAACAGTAATATCTCCACATTGCAAGGTGCAATTCTGAAATTTTTTGCTTTTTCCTGCTAATCCTAGCATGATAAAGAAGATTCAAAGAGAGTGAGATGCCAGCTCCTTTCATTCAGTCAGTAGCTTCAAACATTTCTGGACGTTTTTCAATGGCAAAAATCAATGAATATTGTAAATGCACAAACAGTAATATCTCCACATTGTAAGGTGCAATTCTGAAATTTTTTGCTTTTTCCTGTTAATCCTAGCATGATAAAGAAGATTCAAAGAGAGTGAGATGCCAGCTCCTTTCATTCAGTCAGTAGCTTCAAACATTTCTGGTATATGAAAAACATGTTTTTCAATGGCAAAAATCAATGAATATTGTAAATGCACAAACAGTAATATCTCCACATTGCAAGGTGCAATTCTGAAATTTTTTGCTTTTTCCTGCTAATCCTAGCATGATAAAGAAGATTCAAAGAGAGTGAGATGCCAGCTCCTTTCATTCAGTCAGTAGCTTCAAACATTTCTGGTATATGAAAAACATGTTTTTCAATGGCAAAAATCAATGAATATTGTAAATGCACAAACAGTAATATCTCCACATTGCAAGGTGCAATTCGGAAATTTTTTGCTTTTTCCAGCTAATCCTAGCATGATAAAGAAGATTCAAAGAGAGTGAGATGCCAGCTCCTTTCATTCAGTCAGTAGCTTCAAACATTTCTGGTATATGAATAACATGATGTTTTTCAATGGCAAAAATCAATGAATATTGTAAATGCACAAACAGTAATATCTCCACATTGCAAGGTGCAATTCTGAAATTTTTTGCTTTTTCCTGCTAATCCTAGCATGATAAAGAAGATTCAAAGAGAGTGAGATGCCAGCTCCTTTCATTCAGTCAGTAGCTTCAAACATTTCTGGACGTTTTTCAATGGCAAAAATCAATGAATATTGTAAATGCACAAACAGTAATATCTCCACATTGCAAGGTGCAATTCTGAAATTTTTTGCTTTTTCCTGTTAATCCTAGCATGATAAAGAAGATTCAAAGAGAGTGAGATGCCAGCTCCTTTCATTCAGTCAGTAGCTTCAAACATTTCTGGTATATGAAAAACATGTTTTTCAATGGCAAAAATCAATGAATATTGTAAATGCACAAACAGTAATATCTCCACATTGCAAGGTGCAATTCTGAAATTTTTTGCTTTTTCCTGCTAATCCTAGCATGATAAAGAAGATTCAAAGAGAGTGAGATGCCAGCTCCTTTCATTCAGTCAGTAGCTTCAAACATTTCTGGTATATGAAAAACATGTTTTTCAATGGCAAAAATCAATGAATATTGTAAATGCACAAACAGTAATATCTCCACATTGCAAGGTGCAATTCTGAAATTTTTTGCTTTTTCCTGCTAATCCTAGCATGATAAAGAAGATTCAAAGAGAGTGAGATGCCAGCTCCTTTCATTCAGTCAGTAGCTTCAAACATTTCTGGACGTTTTTCAATGGCAAAAATCAATGAATATTGTAAATGCACAAACAGTAATATCTCCACATTGCAAGGTGCAATTCTGCAATTTTTTGCTTTTTCCTGTTAATCCTAGCATGATAAAGAAGATTCAAAGAGAGTGAGATGCCAGCTCCTTTCATTCAGTCAGTAGCTTCAAACATTTCTGGTATATGAAAAACATGTTTTTCAATGGCAAAAATCAATGAATATTGTAAATGCACAAACAGTAATATCTCCACATTGCAAGGTGCAATTCTGAAATTTTTTGCTTTTTCCTGCTAATCCTAGCATGATAAAGAAGATTCAAAGAGTGAGATGCCAGCTCCTTTCATTCAGTCAGTAGCTTCAAACATTTCTGGTATATGAAAAACATGTTTTTCAATGGCAAAAATCAATGAATATTGTAAATGCACAAACAGTAATATCTCAACATTGCAAGGTGCAATTCTGAAATTTTTTGCTTTTTCCTGCTAATCCTAGCATGATAAAGAAGATTCAAAGAGAGTGAGATGCCAGCTCCTTTCATTCAGTCAGTAGCTTCAAACATTTCTGGACGTTTTTCAATGGCAAAAATCAATGAATATTGTAAATGCACAAACAGTAATATCTCC
The DNA here is from genome assembly GCF_046119375.1 of Phyllobates terribilis. Lineage (NCBI taxonomy): Eukaryota > Metazoa > Chordata > Amphibia > Anura > Dendrobatidae > Phyllobates > Phyllobates terribilis. Next base: position 129,802 of record NW_027364876.1, read on the forward strand.
ACATTGCAAGGTGCAATTCTGAAATTTTTTGCTTTTTCCTGTTAATCCTAGCATGATAAAGAAGATTCAAAGAGAGTGAGATGCCAGCTCCTTTCATTCAGTCAGTAGCTTCAAACATTTCTGGTATATGAAAAACATGTTTTTCAATGGCAAAAATCAATGAATATTGTAAATGCACAAACAGTAATATCTCCACATTGCAAGGTGAAATTCTGAAATTTTTTGCTTTTTCCTGCTAATCCTAGCATGATAAAGAAGATTCAAAGAGAGTGAGATGCCAGCTCCTTTCATTCAGTCAGTAGCTTCAAACATTTCTGGTATATGAAAAACATGTTTTTCAATGGCAAAAATCAATGAATATTGTAAATGCACAAACAGTAATATCTCAACATTGCAAGGTGCAATTCTGAAATTTTTTGCTTTTTCCTGCTAATCCTAGCATGATAAAGAAGATTCAAAGAGAGTGAGATGCCAGCTCCTTTCATTCAGTCAGTAGCTTCAAACATTTCTGGACGTTTTTCAATGGCAAAAATCAATGAATATTGTAAATGCACAAACAGTAATATCTCCACATTGCAAGGTGCAATTCTGAAATTTTTTGCTTTTTCCTGTTAATCCTAGCATGATAAAGAAGATTCAAAGAGAGTGAGATGCCAGCTCCTTTCATTCAGTCAGTAGCTTCAAACATTTCTGGTATATGAAAAACATGTTTTTCAATGGCAAAAATCAATGAATATTGTAAATGCACAAACAGTAATATCTCCACATTGCAAGGTTCAATTCTGAAATTTTTTGCTTTTTCCTGCTAATCCTAGCATGATAAAGAAGATTCAAAGAGAGTGAGATGCCAGCTCCTTTCATTCAGTCAGTAGCTTCAAACATTTCTGGTATATGAAAAACATGTTTTTCAATGGCAAAAATCAATGAATATTGTAAATGCACAAACAGTAATATCTCCACATTGCAAGGTGCAATTCTGAAATTTTTTGCTTTTTCCTGTTAATCCTAGCATGATAAAGAAGATTCAAAGAGAGTGAGATGCCAGCTCCTTTCATTCAGTCAGTAGCTTCAAACATTTCTGGTATATGAAAAACATGTTTTTCAATGGCAAAAATCAATGAATATTGTAAATGCACAAACAGTAATATCTCCACATTGCAAGGTGCAATTCTGAAATTTTTTGCTTTTTCCTGCTAATCCTAGCATGATAAAGACGATTCAAAGAGAGTGAGATGCCAGCTCCTTTCATTCAGTCAGTAGCTTCAAACATTTCTGGTATATGAAAAACATGTTTTTCAATGGCAAAAATCAATGAATATTGTAAATGCACAAACAGTAATATCTCCACATTGCAAGGTGCAATTCTGAAATTTTTTGCTTTTTCCTGCTAATCCTAGCATGATAAAGAAGATTCAAAGAGAGTGAGATGCCAGCTCCTTTCATTCAGTCAGTAGCTTCAAACATTTCTGGTATATGAAAAACATGTTTTTCAATGGCAAAAATCAATGAATATTGTAAATGCACAAACAGTAATATCTCCACATTGCAAGGTGCAATTCTGAAATTTTTTGCTTTTTCCTGCTAATCCTAGCATGATAAAGAAGATTCAAAGAGAGTGAGATGCCAGCTCCTTTCATTCAGTCAGTAGCTTCAAACATTTCTGGTATATGAAAAACATGTTTTTCAATGGCAAAAATCAATGAATATTGTAAATGCACAAACAGTAATATCTCCACATTGCAAGGTGCAATTCTGAAATTTTTTGCTTTTTCCTGCTAATCCTAGCATGATAAAGAAGATTCAAAGAGAGTGAGATGCCAGCTCCTTTCATTCAGTCAGTAGCTTCAAACATTTCTGGACGTTTTTCAATGGCAAAAATCAATGAATATTGTAAATGCACAAACAGTAATATCTCCACATTGCAAGGTGCAATTCTGCAATTTTTTGCTTTTTCCTGTTAATCCTAGCATGATAAAGAAGATTCAAAGAGAGTGAGATGCCAGCTCCTTTCATTCAGTCAGTAGCTTCAAACATTTCTGGTATATGAAAAACATGTTTTTCAATGGCAAAAATCAATGAATATTGTAAATGCACAAACAGTAATATCTCCACATTGCAAGGTGCAATTCTGAAATTTTTTGCTTTTTCCTGCTAATCCTAGCATGATAAAGAAGATTCAAAGAGTGAGATGCCAGCTCCTTTCATTCAGTCAGTAGCTTCAAACATTTCTGGTATATGAAAAACATGTTTTTCAATGGCAAAAATCAATGAATATTGTAAATGCACAAACAGTAATATCTCAACATTGCAAGGTGCAATTCTGAAATTTTTTGCTTTTTCCTGCTAATCCTAGCATGATAAAGAAGATTCAAAGAGAGTGAGATGCCAGCTCCTTTCATTCAGTCAGTAGCTTCAAACATTTCTGGACGTTTTTCAATGGCAAAAATCAATGAATATTGTAAATGCACAAACAGTAATATCTCCACATTGCAAGGTGCAATTCTGAAATTTTTTGCTTTTTCCTGTTAATCCTAGCATGATAAAGAAGATTCAAAGAGAGTGAGATGCCAGCTCCTTTCATTCAGTCAGTAGCTTCAAACATTTCTGGTATATGAAAAACATGTTTTTCAATGGCAAAAATCAATGAATATTGTAAATGCACAAACAGTAATATCTCCACATTGCAAGGTGAAATTCTGAAATTTTTTGCTTTTTCCTGCTAATCCTAGCATGATAAAGAAGATTCAAAGAGAGTGAGATGCCAGCTCCTTTCATTCAGTCAGTAGCTTCAAACATTTCTGGTATATGAAAAACATGTTTTTCAATGGCAAAAATCAATGAATATTGTAAATGCACAAACAGTAATATCTCAACATTGCAAGGTGCAATTCTGAAATTTTTTGCTTTTTCCTGCTAATCCTAGCATGATAAAGAAGATTCAAAGAGAGTGAGATGCCAGCTCCTTTCATTCAGTCAGTAGCTTCAAACATTTCTGGACGTTTTTCAATGGCAAAAATCAATGAATATTGTAAATGCACAAACAGTAATATCTCCACATTGCAAGGTGCAATTCTGAAATTTTTTGCTTTTTCCTGTTAATCCTAGCATGATAAAGAAGATTCAAAGAGAGTGAGATGCCAGCTCCTTTCATTCAGTCAGTAGCTTCAAACATTTCTGGTATATGAAAAACATGTTTTTCAATGGCAAAAATCAATGAATATTGTAAATGCACAAACAGTAATATCTCCACATTGCAAGGTTCAATTCTGAAATTTTTTGCTTTTTCCTGCTAATCCTAGCATGATAAAGAAGATTCAAAGAGAGTGAGATGCCAGCTCCTTTCATTCAGTCAGTAGCTTCAAACATTTCTGGTATATGAAAAACATGTTTTTCAATGGCAAAAATCAATGAATATTGTAAATGCACAAACAGTAATATCTCCACATTGCAAGGTGCAATTCTGAAATTTTTTGCTTTTTCCTGTTAATCCTAGCATGATAAAGAAGATTCAAAGAGAGTGAGATGCCAGCTCCTTTCATTCAGTCAGTAGCTTCAAACATTTCTGGTATATGAAAAACATGTTTTTCAATGGCAAAAATCAATGAATATTGTAAATGCACAAACAGTAATATCTCCACATTGTAAGGTGCAATTCTGAAATTTTTTGCTTTTTCCTGCTAATCCTAGCATGATAAAGACGATTCAAAGAGAGTGAGATGCCAGCTCCTTTCATTCAGTCAGTAGCTTCAAACATTTCTGGTATATGAAAAACATGTTTTTCAATGGCAAAAATCAATGAATATTGTAAATGCACAAACAGTAATATCTCCACATTGCAAGGTGCAATTCTGAAATTTTTTGCTTTTTCCTGCTAATCCTAGCATGATAAAGAAGATTCAAAGAGAGTGAGATGCCAGCTCCTTTCATTCAGTCAGTAGCTTCAAACATTTCTGGACGTTTTTCAATGGCAAAAATCAATGAATATTGTAAATGCACAAACAGTAATATCTCCACATTGCAAGGTGCAATTCTGAAATTTTTTGCTTTTTCCTGTTAATCCTAGCATGATAAAGAAGATTCAAAGAGAGTGAGATGCCAGCTCCTTTCATTCAGTCAGTAGCTTCAAACATTTCTGGTATATGAAAAACATGTTTTTCAATGGCAAAAATCAATGAATATTGTAAATGCACAAACAGTAATATCTCCACATTGCAAGGTGCAATTCTGAAATTTTTTGCTTTTTCCTGTTAATCCTAGCATGATAAAGAAGATTCAAAGAGAGTGAGATGCCAGCTCCTTTCATTCAGTCAGTAGCTTCAAACATTTCTGGTATATGAAAAACATGTTTTTCAATGGCAAAAATCAATGAATATTGTAAATGCACAAACAGTAATATCTCCACATTGCAAGGTGCAATTCTGAAATTTTTTGCTTTTTCCTGCTAATCCTAGCATGATAAAGAAGATTCAAAGAGAGTGAGATGCCAGCTCCTTTCATTCAGTCAGTAGCTTCAAACATTTCTGGACGTTTTTCAATGGCAAAAATCAATGAATATTGTAAATGCACAAACAGTAATATCTCCACATTGCAAGGTGCAATTCTGAAATTTTTTGCTTTTTCCTGTTAATCCTAGCATGATAAAGAAGATTCAAAGAGAGTGAGATGCCAGCTCCTTTCATTCAGTCAGTAGCTTCAAACATTTCTGGTATATGAAAAACATGTTTTTCAATGGCAAAAATCAATGAATATTGTAAATGCACAAACAGTAATATCTCCACATTGCAAGGTGCAATTCTGAAATTTTTTGCTTTTTCCTGCTAATCCTAGCATGATAAAGAAGATTCAAAGAGAGTGAGATGCCAGCTCCTTTCATTCAGTCAGTAGCTTCAAACATTTCTGGTATATGAAAAACATGTTTTTCAATGGCAAATGTCAATGAATATTGTAAATGCACAAACAGTAATATCTCCACATTGCAAGGTGCAATTCTGAAATTTTTTGCTTTTTCCTGCTAATCCTAGCATGATAAAGAAGATTCAAAGAGAGTGAGATGCCAGCTCCTTTCATTCAGTCAGTAGCTTCAAACATTTCTGGTATATGAAAAACATGTTTTTCAATGGCAAAAATCAATGAATATTGTAAATGCACAAACAGTAATATCTCCACATTGCAAGGCGCAATTCTGAAATTTTTTGCTTTTTCCTGCTCCTCTTAGCATGATAAAGAAGATTCAAAGAGAGTGAGATGCCAGCTCCTTTCATTCAGTCAGTAGCTTCAATCATTTCTGGACGTTTTTCAATGGCAAAAATCAATGAATATTGTAAATGCACAAACAGTAATTTCTCCGCATTGCAAGGTGCAATTCTGAAATTTTTTGCTTTTTCCTGCTCCTCTTAGCATGATAAAGAAGATTCAAAGAGAGTGAGGTGCCAGCTCCTTTCATTCAGTCAGTAGCTTCAAACATTTCTGGTATATGAATAACATGTTTTTCAATGGCAAAAATCAATGAATATTGTAAATGCACAAACAGTAATTTCTCCGCATTGCAAGGTGCAATTCTGAAATTTTTTGCTTTTTCCTGCTCCTCTTAGCATGATAAAGAAGATTCAAAGAGAGTGAGATGCCAGCTCCTTTCATTCAGTCAGTAGCTTCAATCATTTCTGGACGTTTTTCAATGGCAAAAATCAATGAATATTGTAAATGCACAAACAGTAATTTCTCCGCATTGCAAGGTGCAATTCTGAAATTTTTTGCTTTTTCCTGCTCCTCTTAGCATGATAAAGAAGATTCAAAGAGAGTGAGATGCCAGCTCCTTTCATTCAGTCAGTAGCTTCAATCATTTCTGGACGTTTTTCAATGGCAAAAATCAATGAATATTGTAAATGCACAAACTGAAATTTCTCCGCATTGCAAGGTGCAATTCTGAAATTTTTTGCTTTTTCCTGCTCCTCTTAGCATGATAAAGAAGATTCAAAGAGAGTGAGATGCCAGCTCCTTTCATTCAGTCAGTAGCTTCAATCATTTCTGGACGTTTTTCAATGGCAAAAATCAATGAATATTGTAAATGCACAAACAGTAATTTCTGTGCATTGCAAGGTGCAATTCTGAAATTTTTTGCTTTTTCCTGCTCCTCTTAGCATGGTAAAGAAGATTCAAAGAGAGTGAGATGCCAGCTCCTTTCATTCAGTCAGTAGCTTCAAACATTTCTGGTATATGAATAACATGATGTTTTTCAATGACAAAAATCAATGAATATTGTAAATGCACAAACAGTAATTTCTCCGCATTGCAAGGTGCAAGTCTGAAATTTTTTGCTTTTTCCTGCTCCTCTTAGCATGATAAAGAAGATTCAAAGAGAGTGAGATGCCAGCTCCTTTCATTCAGTTAGTAGCTTCAATCATTTCTGGACGTTTTTCAATGGCAAAAATCAATGAATATTGTAAATGCACAAACTGTAATTTCTCCGCATTGCAAGGTGCAATTCTGAAATTTTTTGCTTTTTCCTGCTCCTCTTAGCATGATAAAGAAGATTCAAAGAGAGTGAGATGCCAGCTCCTTTCATTCAGTCAGTAGCTTCAATCATTTCTGGACGTTTTTCAATGGCAAAAATCAATGAATATTGTAAATGCACAAACAGTAATTTCTCCGCATTGCAAGGTGCAATTCAGAAATTTTTTGCTTTTTCCTGCTCCTCTTAGCATTGTAAAGAATACTCAAAGAGAGTGAGATGCCAGCTCCTTTCATTCAGTCAGTAGCTTCAAACATTTCTGGTATATGAATAACATGATGTTTTTCAATGGCAAAAATCAATGAATATTGTAAATGCACAAACAGTAATTTCTCCGCATTGCAAGGTGCAAGTCTGAAATTTTTTGCTTTTTCCTGCTCCACTTAGCATGATAAAGAAGATTCAAAGAGAGTGAGATGCCAGCTCCTTTCATTCAGTCAGTAGCTTCAAACATTTCTGGTATATGAATAACATGATGTTTTTCAATGGCAAAAATCAATGAATATTGTAAATGCACAAACAGTAATTTCTCCGCATTGCAAGGTGCAATTCTGAAATTTTTTGCTTTTTCCTGCTCCTCTTAGCATGATAAAGAAGATTCAAAGAGAGTGAGATGCCAGCTCCTTTCATTCAGTCAGTAGCTTCAATCATTTCTGGACGTTTTTCAATGGCAAAAATCAATGAATATTGTAAATGCACAAACAGTAATTTCTCCGCATTGCAAGGTGCAATTCTGAAATTTTTTGCTTTTTCCTGCTCCTCTTAGCATGATAAAGAAGATTCAAAGAGAGTGAGATGTCAGCTCCTTTCATTCAGTCAGTAGCTTCAAACATTTCTGGTATATGAATAACATGATGTTTTTCAATGGCAAAAATCAATGGATATTGTAAATGCACAAACAGTAATTTCTCCGCATTGCAAAGTGCAATTCTGAAATTTTTTGCTTTTTCCTGCTCCTCTTAGCATGATAAAGAAGATTCAAAGAGAGTGAGATGCCAGCTCCTTTCATTCAGTCAGTAGCTTCAATCATTTCTGGACGTTTTTCAATGGCAAAAATCAATGAATATTGTAAATGCACAAACAGTAATTTCTCCGCATTGCAAGGTGCAATTCTGAAATTTTTTGCTTTTTCCTGCTCCTCTTAGCATGATAAAGAAGATTCAAAGAGAGTGAGATGCCAGCTCCTTTCATTCAGTCAGTAGCTTCAAACATTTCTGGTATATGAATAACATGATGTTTTTCAATGGCAAAAATCAATGAATATTGTAAATGCACAAACAGTAATTTCTCCGCATTGCAAGGTGCAATTCTGAAATTTTTTGCTTTTTCCTGCTCCTCTTAGCATGATAAAGAAGATTCAAAGAGAGTGAGATGCCAGCTCCTTTCGTTCAGTCAGTACCTTCAATCATTTCTGGACGTTTTTCAATGGCAAAAATCATTGAATATTATAAATGCACAACAGTAATTTCTCCGCATTGCAAGGTGCAATTCTGAAATTTTTTACTTTTTCCTGCTCCTCTTAGCATGATAAATAAGATTCAAAGAGAGTGAGATGCCAGCTCCTTTCATTCAGTCAGTAGCTTCAAACATTTCTGGTATATGAAAAACATGTTTTTCAATGGCAAAAATCAATGAATATTGTAAATGCACAAACAGTAATATCTCCACATTGCAAGGTGCAATTCTGAAATTTTTTGCTTTTTCCTGTAAATCCTAGCATGATAAAGAAGATTCAAAGAGAGTGAGATGCCAGCTCCTTTCATTCAGTCAGTAGCTTCAAACATTTCTGGTATATGAAAAACATGTTTTTCAATGGCAAAAATCAATGAATATTGTAAATGCACAAACAGTAATATCTCCACATTGCAAGGTGCAATTCTGAAATTTTTTGCTTTTTCCTGCTAATCCTAGCATGATAAAGAAGATTCAAAGAGAGTGAGATGCCAGCTCCTTTCATTCAGTCAGTAGCTTCAAACATTTCTGGTATATGAAAAACATGTTTTTCAATGGCAAAAATCAATGAATATTGTAAATGCACAAACAGTAATATCTCCACATTGCAAGGTGCAATTCTGAAATTTTTTGCTTTTTCCTGCTAATCCTAGCATGATAAAGAAGATTCAAAGAGAGTGAGATGCCAGCTCCTTTCATTCAGTCAGTAGCTTCAATCATTTCTGGACGTTTTTCAATGGCAAAAATCAATGAATATTGTAAATGCACAAACAGTAATTTCTCCGCATTGCAAGGTGCAATTCTGAAATTTTTTGCTTTTTCCTGCTCCTCTTAGCATGATAAAGAAGATTCAAAGAGAGTGAGGTGCCAGCTCCTTTCATTCAGTCAGTAGCTTCAAACATTTCTGGTATATGAATAACATGTTTTTCAATGGCAAAAATCAATGAATATTGTAAATGCACAAACAGTAATTTCTCCGCATTGCAAGGTGCAATTCTGAAATTTTTTGCTTTTTCCTGCTCCTCTTAGCATGATAAAGAAGATTCAAAGAGAGTGAGATGCCAGCTCCTTTCATTCAGTCAGTAGCTTCAATCATTTCTGGACGTTTTTCAATGGCAAAAATCAATGAATATTGTAAATGCACAAACAGTAATTTCTCCGCATTGCAAGGTGCAATTCTGAAATTTTTTGCTTTTTCCTGCTCCTCTTAGCATGATAAAGAAGATTCAAAGAGAGTGAGATGCCAGCTCCTTTCATTCAGTCAGTAGCTTCAATCATTTCTGGACGTTTTTCAATGGCAAAAATCAATGAATATTGTAAATGCACAAACTGAAATTTCTCCGCATTGCAAGGTGCAATTCTGAAATTTTTTGCTTTTTCCTGCTCCTCTTAGCATGATAAAGAAGATTCAAAGAGAGTGAGATGCCAGCTCCTTTCATTCAGTCAGTAGCTTCAATCATTTCTGGACGTTTTTCAATGGCAAAAATCAATGAATATTGTAAATGCACAAACAGTAATTTCTGTGCATTGCAAGGTGCAATTCTGAAATTTTTTGCTTTTTCCTGCTCCTCTTAGCATGGTAAAGAAGATTCAAAGAGAGTGAGATGCCAGCTCCTTTCATTCAGTCAGTAGCTTCAAACATTTCTGGTATATGAATAACATGATGTTTTTCAATGACAAAAATCAATGAATATTGTAAATGCACAAACAGTAATTTCTCCGCATTGCAAGGTGCAAGTCTGAAATTTTTTGCTTTTTCCTGCTCCTCTTAGCATGATAAAGAAGATTCAAAGAGAGTGAGATGCCAGCTCCTTTCATTCAGTTAGTAGCTTCAATCATTTCTGGACGTTTTTCAATGGCAAAAATCAATGAATATTGTAAATGCACAAACTGTAATTTCTCCGCATTGCAAGGTGCAATTCTGAAATTTTTTGCTTTTTCCTGCTCCTCTTAGCATGATAAAGAAGATTCAAAGAGAGTGAGATGCCAGCTCCTTTCATTCAGTCAGTAGCTTCAATCATTTCTGGACGTTTTTCAATGGCAAAAATCAATGAATATTGTAAATGCACAAACAGTAATTTCTCCGCATTGCAAGGTGCAATTCAGAAATTTTTTGCTTTTTCCTGCTCCTCTTAGCATTGTAAAGAATACTCAAAGAGAGTGAGATGCCAGCTCCTTTCATTCAGTCAGTAGCTTCAAACATTTCTGGTATATGAATAACATGATGTTTTTCAATGGCAAAAATCAATGAATATTGTAAATGCACAAACAGTAATTTCTCCGCATTGCAAGGTGCAAGTCTGAAATTTTTTGCTTTTTCCTGCTCCACTTAGCATGATAAAGAAGATTCAAAGAGAGTGAGATGCCAGCTCCTTTCATTCAGTCAGTAGCTTCAAACATTTCTGGTATATGAATAACATGATGTTTTTCAATGGCAAAAATCAATGAATATTGTAAATGCACAAACAGTAATTTCTCCGCATTGCAAGGTGCAATTCTGAAATTTTTTGCTTTTTCCTGCTCCTCTTAGCATGATAAAGAAGATTCAAAGAGAGTGAGATGCCAGCTCCTTTCATTCAGTCAGTAGCTTCAATCATTTCTGGACGTTTTTCAATGGCAAAAATCAATGAATATTGTAAATGCACAAACAGTAATTTCTCCGCATTGCAAGGTGCAATTCTGAAATTTTTTGCTTTTTCCTGCTCCTCTTAGCATGATAAAGAAGATTCAAAGAGAGTGAGATGTCAGCTCCTTTCATTCAGTCAGTAGCTTCAAACATTTCTGGTATATGAATAACATGATGTTTTTCAATGGCAAAAATCAATGGATATTGTAAATGCACAAACAGTAATTTCTCCGCATTGCAAAGTGCAATTCTGAAATTTTTTGCTTTTTCCTGCTCCTCTTAGCATGATAAAGAAGATTCAAAGAGAGTGAGATGCCAGCTCCTTTCATTCAGTCAGTAGCTTCAAACATTTCTGGTATATGAAAAACATGTTTTTCAATGGCAAAAATCAATGAATATTGTAAATGCACAAACAGTAATATCTCCACATTGCAAGGTGCAATTCTGAAATTTTTTGCTTTTTCCTGCTAATCCTAGCATGATAAAGAAGATTCAAAGAGAGTGAGATGCCAGCTCCTTTCATTCAGTCAGTAGCTTCAAACATTTCTGGTATATGAAAAACATGTTTTTCAATGGCAAATGTCAATGAATATTGTAAATGCACAAACAGTAATATCTCCACATTGCAAGGTGCAATTCTGAAATTTTTTGCTTTTTCCTGCTAATCCTAGCATGATAAAGAAGATTCAAAGAGAGTGAGATGCCAGCTCCTTTCATTCAGTCAGTAGCTTCAAACATTTCTGGTATATGAAAAACATGTTTTTCAATGGCAAAAATCAATGAATATTGTAAATGCACAAACAGTAATATCTCCACATTGCAAGGCGCAATTCTGAAATTTTTTGCTTTTTCCTGCTCCTCTTAGCATGATAAAGAAGATTCAAAGAGAGTGAGATGCCAGCTCCTTTCATTCAGTCAGTAGCTTCAATCATTTCTGGACGTTTTTCAATGGCAAAAATCAATGAATATTGTAAATGCACAAACAGTAATTTCTCCGCATTGCAAGGTGCAATTCTGAAATTTTTTGCTTTTTCCTGCTCCTCTTAGCATGATAAAGAAGATTCAAAGAGAGTGAGGTGCCAGCTCCTTTCATTCAGTCAGTAGCTTCAAACATTTCTGGTATATGAATAACATGTTTTTCAATGGCAAAAATCAATGAATATTGTAAATGCACAAACAGTAATTTCTCCGCATTGCAAGGTGCAATTCTGAAATTTTTTGCTTTTTCCTGCTCCTCTTAGCATGATAAAGAAGATTCAAAGAGAGTGAGATGCCAGCTCCTTTCATTCAGTCAGTAGCTTCAATCATTTCTGGACGTTTTTCAATGGCAAAAATCAATGAATATTGTAAATGCACAAACAGTAATTTCTCCGCATTGCAAGGTGCAATTCTGAAATTTTTTGCTTTTTCCTGCTCCTCTTAGCATGATAAAGAAGATTCAAAGAGAGTGAGATGCCAGCTCCTTTCATTCAGTCAGTAGCTTCAATCATTTCTGGACGTTTTTCAATGGCAAAAATCAATGAATATTGTAAATGCACAAACTGAAATTTCTCCGCATTGCAAGGTGCAATTCTGAAATTTTTTGCTTTTTCCTGCTCCTCTTAGCATGATAAAGAAGATTCAAAGAGAGTGAGATGCCAGCTCCTTTCATTCAGTCAGTAGCTTCAATCATTTCTGGACGTTTTTCAATGGCAAAAATCAATGAATATTGTAAATGCACAAACAGTAATTTCTGTGCATTGCAAGGTGCAATTCTGAAATTTTTTGCTTTTTCCTGCTCCTCTTAGCATGGTAAAGAAGATTCAAAGAGAGTGAGATGCCAGCTCCTTTCATTCAGTCAGTAGCTTCAAACATTTCTGGTATATGAATAACATGATGTTTTTCAATGACAAAAATCAATGAATATTGTAAATGCACAAACAGTAATTTCTCCGCATTGCAAGGTGCAAGTCTGAAATTTTTTGCTTTTTACTGCTCCTCTTAGCATGATAAAGAAGATTCAAAGAGAGTGAGATGCCAGCTCCTTTCATTCAGTTAGTAGCTTCAATCATTTCTGGACGTTTTTCAATGGCAAAAATCAATGAATATTGTAAATGCACAAACTGTAATTTCTCCGCATTGCAAGGTGCAATTCTGAAATTTTTTGCTTTTTCCTGCTCCTCTTAGCATGATAAAGAAGATTCAAAGAGAGTGAGATGCCAGCTCCTTTCATTCAGTCAGTAGCTTCAATCATTTCTGGACGTTTTTCAATGGCAAAAATCAATGAATATTGTAAATGCACAAACAGTAATTTCTCCGCATTGCAAGGTGCAATTCAGAAATTTTTTGCTTTTTCCTGCTCCTCTTAGCATTGTAAAGAATACTCAAAGAGAGTGAGATGCCAGCTCCTTTCATTCAGTCAGTAGCTTCAAACATTTCTGGTATATGAATAACATGATGTTTTTCAATGGCAAAAATCAATGAATATTGTAAATGCACAAACAGTAATTTCTCCGCATTGCAAGGTGCAAGTCTGAAATTTTTTGCTTTTTCCTGCTCCACTTAGCATGATAAAGAAGATTCAAAGAGAGTGAGATGCCAGCTCCTTTCATTCAGTCAGTAGCTTCAAACATTTCTGGTATATGAATAACATGATGTTTTTCAATGGCAAAAATCAATGAATATTGTAAATGCACAAACAGTAATTTCTCCGCATTGCAAGGTGCAATTCTGAAATTTTTTGCTTTTTCCTGCTCCTCTTAGCATGATAAAGAAGATTCAAAGAGAGTGAGATGCCAGCTCCTTTCATTCAGTCAGTAGCTTCAATCATTTCTGGACGTTTTTCAATGGCAAAAATCAATGAATATTGTAAATGCACAAACAGTAATTTCTCCGCATTGCAAGGTGCAATTCTGAAATTTTTTGCTTTTTCCTGCTCCTCTTAGCATGATAAAGAAGATTCAAAGAGAGTGAGATGTCAGCTCCTTTCATTCAGTCAGTAGCTTCAAACATTTCTGGTATATGAATAACATGATGTTTTTCAATGGCAAAAATCAATGGATATTGTAAATGCACAAACAGTAATTTCTCTGCATTGCAAAGTGCAATTCTGAAATTTTTTGCTTTTTCCTGCTCCTCTTAGCATGATAAAGAAGATTCAAAGAGAGTGAGATGCCAGCTCCTTTCATTCAGTCAGTAGCTTCAATCATTTCTGGACGTTTTTCAATGGCAAAAATCAATGAATATTGTAAATGCACAAACAGTAATTTCTCCGCATTGCAAGGTGCAATTCTGAAATTTTTTGCTTTTTCCTGCTCCTCTTAGCATGATAAAGAAGATTCAAAGAGAGTGAGATGCCAGCTCCTTTCATTCAGTCAGTAGCTTCAAACATTTCTGGTATATGAATAACATGATGTTTTTCAATGGCAAAAATCAATGAATATTGTAAATGCACAAACAGTAATTTCTCCGCATTGCAAGGTGCAATTCTGAAATTTTTTGCTTTTTCCTGCTCCTCTTAGCATGATAAAGAAGATTCAAAGAGAGTGAGATGCCAGCTCCTTTCGTTCAGTCAGTACCTTCAATCATTTCTGGACGTTTTTCAATGGCAAAAATCATTGAATATTATAAATGCACAACAGTAATTTCTCCGCATTGCAAGGTGCAATTCTGAAATTTTTTACTTTTTCCTGCTCCTCTTAGCATGATAAATAAGATTCAAAGAGAGTGAGATGCCAGCTCCTTTCATTCAGTCAGTAGCTTCAAACATTTCTGGTATATGAAAAACATGTTTTTCAATGGCAAAAATCAATGAATATTGTAAATGCACAAACAGTAATATCTCCACATTGCAAGGTGCAATTCTGAAATTTTTTGCTTTTTCCTGTAAATCCTAGCATGATAAAGAAGATTCAAAGAGAGTGAGATGCCAGCTCCTTTCATTCAGTCAGTAGCTTCAAACATTTCTGGTATATGAAAAACATGTTTTTCAATGGCAAAAATCAATGAATATTGTAAATGCACAAACAGTAATATCTCCACATTGCAAGGTGCAATTCTGAAATTTTTTGCTTTTTCCTGCTAATCCTAGCATGATAAAGAAGATTCAAAGAGAGTGAGATGCCAGCTCCTTTCATTCAGTCAGTAGCTTCAAACATTTCTGGACGTTTTTCAATGGCAAAAATCAATGAATATTGTAAATGCACAAACAGTAATATCTCCACATTGCAAGGTGCAATTCTGAAATTTTTTGCTTTTTCCTGTTAATCCTAGCATGATAAAGAAGATTCAAAGAGAGTGAGATGCCAGCTCCTTTCATTCAGTCAGTAGCTTCAAACATTTCTGGTATATGAAAAACATGTTTTTCAATGGCAAAAATCAATGAATATTGTAAATGCACAAACAGTAATATCTCCACATTGCAAGGTGCAATTCTGAAATTTTTTGCTTTTTCCTGTTAATCCTAGCATGATAAAGAAGATTCAAAGAGAGTGAGATGCCAGCTCCTTTCATTCAGTCAGTAGCTTCAACCATTTCTGGTATATGAAAAACATGTTTTTCAATGGCAAAAATCAATGAATATTGTAAATGCACAAACAGTAATATCTCCACATTGCAAGGTGCAATTCTGAAATTTTTTGCTTTTTCCTACTAATCCTAGCATGATAAAGAAGATTCAAAGAGTGAGATGCCAGCTCCTTTCATTCAGTCAGTAGCTTCAAACATTTCTGGTATATGAAAAACATGTTTTTCAATGGCAAAAATCAATGAAAATTGTAAATGCACAAACAGTAATATCTCCACATTGCAAGGTGCAATTCTGAAATTTTTTGCTTTTTCCTGCTAATCCTAGCATGATAAAGAAGATTCAAAGATAGTGAGATGCCAGCTCCTTTCATTCAGTCAGTAGCTTCAAACATTTCTGGTATATGAAAAACATGTTTTTCAATGGCAAAAATCAATGAATATTGTAAATGCACAAACAGTAATATCTCCACATTGCAAGGTGCAATTCGGAAATTCTTTGCTTTTTCCTGCTAATCCTAGCATGATAAAGAAGATTCAAAGAGAGTGAGATGCCAGCTCCTTTCATTCAGTCAGTAGCTTCAAACATTTCTGGTATATGAATAACATGATGTTTTTCAATGGCAAAAATCAATGAATATTGTAAATGCACAAACAGTAATATCTCCACATTGCAAGGTGCAATTCTGAAATTTTTTGCTTTTTCCTGCTAATCCTAGCATGATAAAGAAGATTCAAAGAGAGTGAGATGCCAGCTCCTTTCATTCAGTCAGTAGCTTCAAACATTTCTGGACGTTTTTCAATGGCAAAAATCAATGAATATTGTAAATGCACAAACAGTAATATCTCCACATTGCAAGGTGCAATTCTGAAATTTTTTGCTTTTTCCTGTTAATCCTAGCATGATAAAGAAGTTTCAAAGAGAGTGAGATGCCAGCTCCTTTCATTCAGTCAGTAGCTTCAAACATTTCTGGTATATGAAAAACATGTTTTTCAATGGCAAAAATCAATGAATATTGCAAATGCACAAACAGTAATATCTCCACATTGCAAGGTGCAATTCTGAAATTTTTTGCTTTTTCCTGCTAATCCTAGCATGATAAAGAAGATTCAAAGAGAGTGAGATGCCAGCTCCTTTCATTCAGTCAGTAGCTTCAAACATTTCTGGTATATGAAAAACATGTTTTTCAATGGCAGAAATCAATGAATATTGTAAATGCACAAACAGTAATATCTCCACATTGCAAGGTGCAATTCTGAAATTTTTTGCTTTTTCCTGCTAATCCTAGCATGATAAAGAAGATTCAAAGAGAGTGAGATGCCAGCTCCTTTCATTCAGTCAGTAGCTTCAAACATTTCTGGACGTTTTTCAATGGCAAAAATCAATGAATATTGTAAATGCACAAACAGTAATATCTCCAAATTGCAAGGTGCAATTATGAAATTTTTTGCTTTTTCCTGTTAATCCTAGCATGATAAAGAAGATTCAAAGAGAGTGAGATGCCAGCTCCTTTCATTCAGTCAGTAGCTTCAAACATTTCTGGTATATGAAAAACATGTTTTTCAATGGCAAAAATCAATGAATATTGTAAATGCACAAACAGTAATATCTCCACATTGCAAGGTGCAATTCTGAAATTTTTTGCTTTTTCCTGTTAATCCTAGCATGATAAAGAAGATTCAAAGAGAGTGAGATGCCAGCTCCTTTCATTCAGTCAGTAGCTTCAAACATTTCTGGTATATGAAAAACATGTTTTTCAATGGCAAAAATCAATGAATATTGTAAATGCACAAACAGTAATATCTCCACATTGCAAGGTGCAATTCTGAAATTTTTTGCTTTTTCCTGCTAATCCTAGCATGATAAAGAAGATTCAAAGAGAGTGAGATGCCGGCTCCTTTCATTCAGTCAGTAGCTTCAAACATTTCTGGACGTTTTTCAATGGCAAAAATCAATGAATATTGTAAATGCACAAACAGTAATATCTCCACATTGCAAGGTGCAATTCTGAAATTTTTTGCTTTTTCCTGTTAATCCTAGCATGATAAAGAAGATTCAAAGAGAGTGAGATGCCAGCTCCTTTCATTCAGTCAGTAGCTTCAAACATTTCTGGTATATGCAAAACATGTTTTTCAATGGCAAAAATCAATGAATATTGTAAATGCACAAACAGTAATATCTCCACATTGCAAGGTGCAATTCTGAAATTTTTTGCTTTTTCCTGTTAATCCTAGCATGATAAAGAAGATTCAAAGAGAGTGAGATGCCAGCTCCTTTCATTCAGTCAGTAGCTTCAAACATTTCTGGTATATGAAAAACATGTTTTTCAATGGCAAAAATCAATGAATATTGTAAATGCACAAACAGTAATATCTCCACATTGCAAGGTGCAATTCTGAAATTTTTTGCTTTTTCCTGCTAATCCTAGCATGATAAAGAAGATTCAAAGAGTGAGATGCCAGCTCCTTTCATTCAGTCAGTAGCTTCAAACATTTCTGGTATATGAAAAACATGTTTTTCAATGGCAAAAATCAATGAATATTGTAAATGCACAAACAGTAATATCTCCACATTGCAAGGTGCAATTCTGAATTTTTTTGCTTTTTCCTGCTAATCCTAGCATGATAAAGAAGATTCAAAGAGAGTGAGATGCCAGCTCCTTTCATTCAGTCAGTAGCTTCAAACATTTCTGGACGTTTTTCAATGGCAAAAATCAATGAATATTGTAAATGCACAAACAGTAATATCTCCACATTGCAAGGTGCAATTCTGAAATTTTTTGCTTTTTCCTGTTAATCCTAGCATGATAAAGAAGATTCAAAGAGAGTGAGATGCCAGCTCCTTTCATTCAGTCAGTAGCTTCAAACATTTCTGGTATATGAAAAACATGTTTTTCAATGGCAAAAATCAATGAATATTGTAAATGCACAAACAGTAATATCTCCACATTGCAAGGTGCAATTCTGAAATTTTTTGCTTTTTCCTGCTAATCCTAGCATGATAAAGAAGATTCAAAGAGAGTGAGATGCCAGCTCCTTTCATTCAGTCAGTAGCTTCAAACATTTCTGGTATATGAAAAACATGTTTTTCAATGGCAAAAATCAATGAATATTGTAAATGCACAAACAGTAATATCTCCACATTGCAAGGTGCAATTCTGAAATTTTTTGCTTTTTCCTGCTAATCCTAGCATGATAAAGAAGATTCAAAGAGTGAGATGCCAGCTCCTTTCATTCAGTCAGTAGCTTCAAACATTTCTGGTATATGAAAAACATGTTTTTCAATGGCAAAAATCAATGAATATTGTAAATGCACAAACAGTAATATCTCCACATTGCAAGGTGCAATTCTGAAATTTTTTGCTTTTTCCTGCTAATCCTAGCATGATAAAGAAGATTCAAAGAGAGTGAGATGCCAGCTCCTTTCATTCAGTCAGTAGCTTCAAACATTTCTGGACGTTTTTCAATGGCAAAAATCAATGAATATTGTAAATGCACAAACAGTAATATCTCCACATTGCAAGGTGCAATTCTGAAATTTTTTGCTTTTTCCTGTTAATCCTAGCATGATAAAGAAGATTCAAAGAGAGTGAGATGCCAGCTCCTTTCATTCAGTCAGTAGCTTCAAACATTTCTGGTATATGAAAAACATGTTTTTCAATGGCAAAAATCAATAAATATTGTAAATGCACAAACAGTAATATCTCCACATTGCAAGGTGCAATTCTGAAATTTTTTGCTTTTTCCTGCTAATCCTAGCATGATAAAGAAGATTCAAAGAGAGTGAGATGCCAACTCCTTTCATTCAGTCAGTAGCTTCAAACATTTCTGGACGTTTTTCAATGGCAAAAATCAATGAATATTGTAAATGCACAAACAGTAATATCTCCACATTGCAAGGTGCAATTCTGAAATTTTTTGCTTTTTCCTGTTAATCCTAGCATGATAAAGAAGATTCAAAGAGAGTGAGATGCCAGCTCCTTTCATTCAGTCAGTAGCTTCAAACATTTCTGGTATATGAAAAACATGTTTTTCAATGGCAAAAATCAATGAATATTGTAAATGCACAAACAGTAATATCTCCACATTGCAAGGTGCAATTCTGAAATTTTTTGCTTTTTCCTGTTAATCCTAGCATGATAAAGAAGATTCAAAGAGAGTGAGATGCCAGCTCCTTTCATTCAGTCAGTAGCTTCAAACATTTCTGGTATATGAAAAACATGTTTTTCAATGGCAAAAATCAATGAATATTGTAAATGCACAAACAGTAATATCTCCACATTGTAAGGTGCAATTCTGAAATTTTTTGCTTTTTCCTGCTAATCCTAGCATGATAAAGAAGATTCAAAGAGAGTGAGATGCCGGCTCCTTTCATTCAGTCAGTAGCTTCAAACATTTCTGGACGTTTTTCAATGGCAAAAATCAATGAATATTGTAAATGCACAAACAGTAATATCTCCACATTGCAAGGTGCAATTCTGAAATTTTTTGCTTTTTCCTGTTAATCCTAGCATGATAAAGAAGATTCAAAGAGAGTGAGATGCCAGCTCCTTTCATTCAGTCAGTAGCTTCAAACATTTCTGGTATATGAAAAACATGTTTTTCAATGGCAAAAATCAATGAATATTGTAAATGCACAAACAGTAATATCTCCACATTGCAAGGTGCAATTCTGAAATTTTTTGCTTTTTCCTGTTAATCCTAGCATGATAAAGAAGATTCAAAGAGAGTGAGATGCCAGCTCCTTTCATTCAGTCAGTAGCTTCAAACATTTCTGGTATATGAAAAACATGTTTTTCAATGGCAAAAATCAATGAATATTGTAAATGCACAAACAGTAATATCTCCACATTGCAAGGTGCAATTCTGAAATTTTTTGCTTTTTCCTGCTAATCCTAGCATGATAAAGAAGATTCAAAGAGTGAGATGCCAGCTCCTTTCATTCAGTCAGTAGCTTCAAACATTTCTTGTATATGAAAAACATGTTTTTCAATGGCAAAAATCAATGAATATTGTAAATGCACAAACAGTAATATCTCCACATTGCAAGGTGCAATTCTGAATTTTTTTGCTTTTTCCTGCTAATCCTAGCATGATAAAGAAGATTCAAAGAGAGTGAGATGCCAGCTCCTTTCATTCAGTCAGTAGCTTCAAACATTTCTGGACGTTTTTCAATGGCAAAAATCAATGAATATTGTAAATGCACAAACAGTAATATCTCCACATTGCAAGGTGCAATTCTGAAATTTTTTGCTTTTTCCTGTTAATCCTAGCATGATAAAGAAGATTCAAAGAGAGTGAGATGCCAGCTCCTTTCATTCAGTCAGTAGCTTCAAACATTTCTGGTATATGAAAAACATGTTTTTCAATGGCAAAAATCAATGAATATTGTAAATGCACAAACAGTAATATCTCCACATTGCAAGGTGCAATTCTGAAATTTTTTGCTTTTTCCTGCTAATCCTAGCATGATAAAGAAGATTCAAAGAGAGTGAGATGCCAGCTCCTTTCATTCAGTCAGTAGTTTCAAACATTTCTGGTATATGAAAAACATGTTTTTCAATGGCAAAAATCAATGAATATTGTAAATGCACAAACAGTAATATCTCCACATTGCAAGGTGCAATTCTGAAATTTTTTGCTTTTTCCTGCTAATCCTAGCATGATAAAGAAGATTCAAAGAGTGAGATGCCAGCTCCTTTCATTCAGTCAGTAGCTTCAAACATTTCTGGTATATGAAAAACATGTTTTTCAATGGCAAAAATCAATGAATATTGTAAATGCACAAACAGTAATATCTCCACATTGCAAGGTGCAATTCTGAAATTTTTTGCTTTTTCCTGCTAATCCTAGCATGATAAAGAAGATTCAAAGAGAGTGAGATGCCAGCTCCTTTCATTCAGTCAGTAGCTTCAAACATTTCTGGACGTTTTTCAATGGCAAAAATCAATGAATATTGTAAATGCACAAACAGTAATATCTCCACATTGCAAGGTGCAATTCTGAAATTTTTTGCTTTTTCCTGTTAATCCTAGCATGATAAAGAAGATTCAAAGAGAGTGAGATGCCAGCTCCTTTCATTCAGTCAGTAGCTTCAAACATTTCTGGTATATGAAAAACATGTTTTTCAATGGCAAAAATCAATGAATATTGTAAATGCACAAACAGTAATATCTCCACATTGCAAGGTGCAATTCTGAAATTTTTTGCTTTTTCCTGCTAATCCTAGCATGATAAAGAAGATTCAAAGAGAGTGAGATGCCAGCTCCTTTCATTCAGTCAGTAGCTTCAAACATTTCTGGTATATGAAAAACATGTTTTTCAATGGCAAAAATCAATGAATATTGTAAATGCACAAACAGTAATATCTCCACATTGCAAGGTGCAATTCGGAAATTCTTTGCTTTTTCCTGCTAATCCTAGCATGATAAAGAAGATTCAAAGAGAGTGAGATGCCAGCTCCTTTCATTCAGTCAGTAGCTTCAAACATTTCTGGTATATGAAAAACATGTTTTTCAATGGCAAAAATCAATGAATATTGTAAATGCACAAACAGTAATATCTCCACATTGCAAGGTGCAATTCTGAAATTTTTTGCTTTTTCCTGCTAATCCTAGCATGATAAAGAAGATTCAAAGAGAGTGAGATGCCAGCTCCTTTCATTCAGTCAGTAGCTTCAAACATTTCTGGACGTTTTTCAATGGCAAAAATCAATGAATATTGTAAATGCACAAACAGTAATATCTCCACATTGCAAGGTGCAATTCGGAAATTCTTTGCTTTTTCCTGCTAATCCTAGCATGATAAAGAAGATTCAAAGAGAGTGAGATGCCAGCTCCTTTCATTCAGTCAGTAGCTTCAAACATTTCTGGTATATGAAAAACATGTTTTTCAATGGCAAAAATCAATGAATATTGTAAATGCACAAACAGTAATATCTACACATTGCAAGGTGCAATTCTGAAATTTTTTGCTTTTTCCTGTTAATCCTAGCATGATAAAGAAGATTCAAAGAGAGTGAGATGCCAGCTCCTTTCATTCAGTCAGTAGCTTCAAACATTTCTGGTATATGAAAAACATGTTTTTCAATTGCAAAAATCAATGAATATTGTAAATGCACAAACAGTAATATCTCCACATTGCAAGGTGCAATTCTGAAATTTTTTGCTTTTTCCTGCTAATCCTAGCATGATAAAGAAGATTCAAAGAGAGTGAGATGCCAGCTCCTTTCATTCAGTCAGTAGCTTCAAACATTTCTGGTATATGAAAAACATGTTTTTCAATGGCAAAAATCAATGAATATTGTAAATGCACAAACAGTAATATCTCCACATTGCAAGGTGCAATTCTGAAATTATTTGCTTTTTCCTGCTAATCCTAGCATGATAAAGAAGATTCAAAGAGAGTGAGATGCCAGCTCCTTTCATTCAGTCAGTAGCTTCAAACATTTCTGGACGTTTTTCAATGGCAAAAATCAATGAATATTGTAAATGCACAAACAGTAATATCTCCACATTGCAAGGTGCAATTCTGAAATTTTTTGCTTTTTCCTGTTAATCCTAGCATGATAAAGAAGATTCAAAGAGAGTGAGATGCCAGCTCCTTTCATTCAGTCAGTAGCTTCAAACATTTCTGGTATATGAAAAACATGTTTTTCAATGGCAAAA
Source organism: Phyllobates terribilis (assembly GCF_046119375.1). Classification (NCBI taxonomy): domain Eukaryota; kingdom Metazoa; phylum Chordata; class Amphibia; order Anura; family Dendrobatidae; genus Phyllobates; species Phyllobates terribilis. The sequence continues at coordinate 152,558 of NW_027364876.1, forward strand.
ATCAATGAATATTGTAAATGCACAAACAGTAATATCTCCACATTGCAAGGTGCAATTCTGAAATTTTTTGCTTTTTCCTGTTAATCCTAGCATGATAAAGAAGATTCAAAGAGAGTGAGATGCCAGCTCCTTTCATTCAGTCAGTAGCTTCAAACATTTCTGGTATATGAAAAACATGTTTTTCAATGGCAAAAATCAATGAATATTGTAAATGCACAAACAGTAATATCTCCACATTGCAAGGTGCAATTCTGTAATTTTTTGCTTTTTCCTGCTAATCCTAGCATGATAAAGAAGATTCAAAGAGTGAGATGCCAGCTCCTTTCATTCAGTCAGTAGCTTCAAACATTTCTGGTATATGAAAAACATGTTTTTCAATGGCAAAAATCAATGAATATTGTAAATGCACAAACAGTAATATCTCCACATTGCAAGGTGCAATTATGAAATTTTTTGCTTTTTCCTGCTAATCCTAGCATGATAAAGAAGATTCAAAGAGAGTGAGATGCCAGCTCCTTTCATTCAGTCAGTAGCTTCAAACATTTCTGGACGTTTTTCAATGGCAAAAATCAATGAATATTGTAAATGCACAAACAGTAATATCTCCACATTGCAAGGTGCAATTCTGAAATTTTTTGCTTTTTCCTGTTAATCCTAGCATGATAAAGAAGATTCAAAGAGAGTGAGATGCCAGCTCCTTTCATTCAGTCAGTAGCTTCAAACATTTCTGGTATATGAAAAACATGTTTTTCAATGGCAAAAATCAATGAATATTGTAAATGCACAAACAGTAATATCTCCACATTGCAAGGTGCAATTCTGAAATTTTTTGCTTTTTCCTGCTAATCCTAGCATGATAAAGAAGATTCAAAGAGAGTGAGATGCCAGCTCCTTTCATTCAGTCAGTAGCTTCAAACATTTCTGGTATATGAAAAACATGTTTTTCAATGGCAAAAATCAATGAATATTGTAAATGCACAAACAGTAATATCTCCACATTGCAAGGTGCAATTCGGAAATTTTTTGCTTTTTCCAGCTAATCCTAGCATGATAAAGAAGATTCAAAGAGAGTGAGATGCCAGCTCCTTTCATTCAGTCAGTAGCTTCAAACATTTCTGGTATATGAATAACATGATGTTTTTCAATGGCAAAAATCAATGAATATTGTAAATGCACAAACAGTAATATCTCCACATTGCAAGGTGCAATTCTGAAATTTTTTGCTTTTTCCTGCTAATCCTAGCATGATAAAGAAGATTCAAAGAGAGTGAGATGCCAGCTCCTTTCATTCAGTCAGTAGCTTCAAACATTTCTGGACGTTTTTCAATGGCAAAAATCAATGAATATTGTAAATGCACAAACAGTAATATCTCCACATTGCAAGGTGCAATTCTGAAATTTTTTGCTTTTTCCTGTTAATCCTAGCATGATAAAGAAGATTCAAAGAGAGTGAGATGCCAGCTCCTTTCATTCAGTCAGTAGCTTCAAACATTTCTGGTATATGAAAAACATGTTTTTCAATGGCAAAAATCAATGAATATTGTAAATGCACAAACAGTAATATCTCCACATTGCAAGGTGCAATTCTGAAATTTTTTGCTTTTTCCTGCTAATCCTAGCATGATAAAGAAGATTCAAAGAGAGTGAGATGCCAGCTCCTTTCATTCAGTCAGTAGCTTCAAACATTTCTGGTATATGAAAAACATGTTTTTCAATGGCAAAAATCAATGAATATTGTAAATGCACAAACAGTAATATCTCCACATTGCAAGGTGCAATTCTGAAATTTTTTGCTTTTTCCTGCTAATCCTAGCATGATAAAGAAGATTCAAAGAGAGTGAGATGCCAGCTCCTTTCATTCAGTCAGTAGCTTCAAACATTTCTGGACATTTTTCAATGGCAAAAATCAATGAATATTGTAAATGCACAAACAGTAATATCTCCACATTGCAAGGTGCAATTCTGAAATTTTTTGCTTTTTCCTGTTAATCCTAGCATGATAAAGAAGATTCAAAGAGAGTGAGATGCCAGCTCCTTTCATTCAGTCAGTAGCTTCAAACATTTCTGGTATATGAAAAATGTTTTTCAATGGCAAAAATCAATGAATATTGTAAATGCACAAACAGTAATATCTCCACATTGCAAGGTGCAATTCTGAAATTTTTTGCTTTTTCCTGCTAATCCTAGCATGATAAAGAAGATTCAAAGAGTGAGATGCCAGCTCCTTTCATTCAGTCAGTAGCTTCAAACATTTCTGGTATATGAAAAACATGTTTTTCAATGGCAAAAATCAATGAATATTGTAAATGCACAAACAGTAATATCTCCACATTGCAAGGTGCAATTCTGAAATTTTTTGCTTTTTCCTGCTAATCCTAGCATGATAAAGAAGATTCAAAGAGAGTGAGATGCCAGCTCCTTTCATTCAGTCAGTAGCTTCAAACATTTCTGGACGTTTTTCAATGGCAAAAATCAATGAATATTGTAAATGCACAAACAGTAATATCTCCACATTGCAAGGTGCAATTCTGAAATTTTTTGCTTTTTCCTGTTAATCCTAGCATGATAAAGAAGATTCAAAGAGAGTGAGATGCCAGCTCCTTTCATTCAGTCAGTAGCTTCAAACATTTCTGGTATATGAAAAACATGTTTTTCAATGGCAAAAATCAATGAATATTGTAAATGCACAAACAGTAATATCTCCACATTGCAAGGTGCAATTCTGAAATTTTTTGCTTTTTCCTGCTAATCCTAGCATGATAAAGAAGATTCAAAGAGAGTGAGATGCCAGCTCCTTTCATTCAGTCAGTAGCTTCAAACATTTCTGGTATATGAAAAACATGTTTTTCAATGGCAAAAATCAATGAATATTGTAAATGCACAAACAGTAATATCTCCACATTGCAAGGTGCAATTCTGAAATTTTTTGCTTTTTCCTGCTAATCCTAGCATGATAAAGAAGATTCAAAGAGAGTGAGATGCCAGCTCCTTTCATTCAGTCAGTAGCTTCAAACATTTCTGGTATATGAAAAACATGTTTTTCAATGGCAAAAATCAATGAATATTGTAAATGCACAAACAGTAATATCTCCACATTGCAAGGTGCAATTCGGAAATTTTTTGCTTTTTCCTGTTAATCCTAGCATGATAAAGAAGAATCAAAGAGAGTGAGATGCCAGCTCCTTTCATTCAGTCAGTAGCTTCAAACATTTCTTGACGTTTTTCAATGGCAAAAATCAATGAATATTGTAAATGCACAAACAGTAATATCTCCACATTGCAAGGTGCAATTCTGAAATTTTTTGCTTTTTCCTGTTAATCCTAGCATGATAAAGAAGATTCAAAGAGAGTGAGATGCCAGCTCCTTTCATTCAGTCAGTAGCTTCAAACATTTCTGGTATATGAAAAACATGTTTTTCAATGGCAAAAATCAATGAATATTGTAAATGCACAAACAGTAATATCTCCACATTGCAAGGTGCAATTCTGAAATTTTTTGCTTTTTCCTGCTAATCCTAGCATGATAAAGAAGATTCAAAGAGAGTGAGATGCCAGCTCCTTTCATTCAGTCAGTAGCTTCAAACATTTCTGGTATATGAAAAACATGTTTTTCAATGGCAAAAATCAATGAATATTGTAAATGCACAAACAGTAATATCTCCACATTGCAAGGTGCAATTCGGAAATTTTTTGCTTTTTCCAGCTAATCCTAGCATGATAAAGAAGATTCAAAGAGAGTGAGATGCCAGCTCCTTTCATTCAGTCAGTAGCTTCAAACATTTCTGGTATATGAATAACATGATGTTTTTCAATGGCAAAAATCAATGAATATTGTAAATGCACAAACAGTAATATCTCCACATTGCAAGGTGCAATTCTGAAATTTTTTGCTTTTTCCTGCTAATCCTAGCATGATAAAGAAGATTCAAAGAGAGTGAGATGCCAGCTCCTTTCATTCAGTCAGTAGCTTCAAACATTTCTGGACGTTTTTCAATGGCAAAAATCAATGAATATTGTAAATGCACAAACAGTAATATCTCCACATTGCAAGGTGCAATTCTGAAATTTTTTGCTTTTTCCTGTTAATCCTAGCATGATAAAGAAGATTCAAAGAGAGTGAGATGCCAGCTCCTTTCATTCAGTCAGTAGCTTCAAACATTTCTGGTATATGAAAAACATGTTTTTCAATGGCAAAAATCAATGAATATTGTAAATGCACAAACAGTAATATCTCCACATTGCAAGGTGCAATTCTGAAATTTTTTGCTTTTTCCTGCTAATCCTAGCATGATAAAGAAGATTCAAAGAGAGTGAGATGCCAGCTCCTTTCATTCAGTCAGTAGCTTCAAACATTTCTGGTATATGAAAAACATGTTTTTCAATGGCAAAAATCAATGAATATTGTAAATGCACAAACAGTAATATCTCCACATTGCAAGGTGCAATTCTGAAATTTTTTGCTTTTTCCTGCTAATCCTAGCATGATAAAGAAGATTCAAAGAGTGAGATGCCAGCTCCTTTCATTCAGTCAGTAGCTTCAAACATTTCTGGTATATGAAAAACATGTTTTTCAATGGCAAAAATCAATGAATATTGTAAATGCACAAACAGTAATATCTCCACATTGCAAGGTGCAATTCGGAAATTTTTTGCTTTTTCCTGTTAATCCTAGCATGATAAAGAAGAATCAAAGAGAGTGAGATGCCAGCTCCTTTCATTCAGTCAGTAGCTTCAAACATTTCTGGTATATGAAAAACATGTTTTTCAATGGCAAAAATCAATGAATATTGTAAATGCACAAACAGTAATATCTCCACATTGCAAGGTGCAATTCGGAAATTTTTTGCTTTTTCCTGTTAATCCTAGCATGATAAAGAAGAATCAAAGAGAGTGAGATGCCAGCTCCTTTCATTCAGTCAGTAGCTTCAAACATTTCTTGACGTTTTTCAATGGCAAAAATCAATGAATATTGTAAATGCACAAACAGTAATATCTCCACATTGCAAGGTGCAATTCTGAAATTTTTTGCTTTTTCCTGTTAATCCTAGCATGATAAAGAAGATTCAAAGAGAGTGAGATGCCAGCTCCTTTCATTCAGTCAGTAGCTTCAAACATTTCTGGTATATGAAAAACATGTTTTTCAATGGCAAAAATCAATGAATATTGTAAATGCACAAACAGTAATATCTCCACATTGCAAGGTGCAATTCTGAAATTTTTTGCTTTTTCCTGCTAATCCTAGCATGATAAAGAAGATTCAAAGAGAGTGAGATGCCAGCTCCTTTCATTCAGTCAGTAGCTTCAAACATTTCTGGTATATGAAAAACATGTTTTTCAATGGCAAAAATCAATGAATATTGTAAATGCACAAACAGTAATATCTCCACATTGCAAGGTGCAATTCGGAAATTTTTTGCTTTTTCCAGCTAATCCTAGCATGATAAAGAAGATTCAAAGAGAGTGAGATGCCAGCTCCTTTCATTCAGTCAGTAGCTTCAAACATTTCTGGTATATGAATAACATGATGTTTTTCAATGGCAAAAATCAATGAATATTGTAAATGCACAAACAGTAATATCTCCACATTGCAAGGTGCAATTCTGAAATTTTTTGCTTTTTCCTGCTAATCCTAGCATGATAAAGAAGATTCAAAGAGAGTGAGATGCCAGCTCCTTTCATTCAGTCAGTAGCTTCAAACATTTCTGGACGTTTTTCAATGGCAAAAATCAATGAATATTGTAAATGCACAAACAGTAATATCTCCACATTGCAAGGTGCAATTCTGAAATTTTTTGCTTTTTCCTGTTAATCCTAGCATGATAAAGAAGATTCAAAGAGAGTGAGATGCCAGCTCCTTTCATTCAGTCAGTAGCTTCAAACATTTCTGGTATATGAAAAACATGTTTTTCAATGGCAAAAATCAATGAATATTGTAAATGCACAAACAGTAATATCTCCACATTGCAAGGTGCAATTCTGAAATTTTTTGCTTTTTCCTGCTAATCCTAGCATGATAAAGAAGATTCAAAGAGAGTGAGATGCCAGCTCCTTTCATTCAGTCAGTAGCTTCAAACATTTCTGGTATATGAAAAACATGTTTTTCAATGGCAAAAATCAATGAATATTGTAAATGCACAAACAGTAATATCTCCACATTGCAAGGTGCAATTCTGAAATTTTTTGCTTTTTCCTGCTAATCCTAGCATGATAAAGAAGATTCAAAGAGTGAGATGCCAGCTCCTTTCATTCAGTCAGTAGCTTCAAACATTTCTGGACGTTTTTCAATGGCAAAAATCAATGAATATTGTAAATGCACAAACAGTAATATCTCCACATTGCAAGGTGCAATTCTGAAATTTTTTGCTTTTTCCTGTTAATCCTAGCATGATAAAGAAGATTCAAAGAGAGTGAGATGCCAGCTCCTTTCATTCAGTCAGTAGCTTCAAACATTTCTGGTATATGAAAAACATGTTTTTCAATGGCAAAAATCAATGAATATTGTAAATGCACAAACAGTAATATCTCCACATTGCAAGGTGCAATTCTGAAATTTTTTGCTTTTTCCTGCTAATCCTAGCATGATAAAGAAGATTCAAAGAGTGAGATGCCAGCTCCTTTCATTCAGTCAGTAGCTTCAAACATTTCTGGTATATGAAAAACATGTTTTTCAATGGCAAAAATCAATGAATATTGTAAATGCACAAACAGTAATATCTCAACATTGCAAGGTGCAATTCTGAAATTTTTTGCTTTTTCCTGCTAATCCTAGCATGATAAAGAAGATTCAAAGAGAGTGAGATGCCAGCTCCTTTCATTCAGTCAGTAGCTTCAAACATTTCTGGACGTTTTTCAATGGCAAAAATCAATGAATATTGTAAATGCACAAACAGTAATATCTCCACATTGCAAGGTGCAATTCTGAAATTTTTTGCTTTTTCCTGTTAATCCTAGCATGATAAAGAAGATTCAAAGAGAGTGAGATGCCAGCTCCTTTCATTCAGTCAGTAGCTTCAAACATTTCTGGTATATGAAAAACATGTTTTTCAATGGCAAAAATCAATGAATATTGTAAATGCACAAACAGTAATATCTCCACATTGCAAGGTGCAATTCTGAAATTTTTTGCTTTTTCCTGCTAATCCTAGCATGATAAAGAAGATTCAAAGAGAGTGAGATGCCAGCTCCTTTCATTCAGTCAGTAGCTTCAAACATTTCTGGTATATGAAAAACATGTTTTTCAATGGCAAAAATCAATGAATATTGTAAATGCACAAACAGTAATATCTCCACATTGCAAGGTGCAATTCTGAAATTTTTTGCTTTTTCCTGTTAATCCTAGCATGATAAAGAAGATTCAAAGAGAGTGAGATGCCAGCTCCTTTCATTCAGTCAGTAGCTTCAAACATTTCTGGTATATGAAAAACATGTTTTTCAATGGCAAAAATCAATGAATATTGTAAATGCACAAACAGTAATATCTCCACATTGCAAGGTGCAATTCTGAAATTTTTTGCTTTTTCCTGCTAATCCTAGCATGATAAAGAAGATTCAAAGAGTGAGATGCCAGCTCCTTTCATTCAGTCAGTAGCTTCAAACATTTCTGGTATATGAAAAACATGTTTTTCAATGGCAGAAATCAATGAATATTGTAAATGCACAAACAGTAATATCTCCACATTGCAAGGTGCAATTCTGAAATTTTTTGCTTTTTCCTGCTAATCCTAGCATGATAAAGAAGATTCAAAGAGAGTGAGATGCCAGCTCCTTTCATTCAGTCAGTAGCTTCAAACATTTCTGGACGTTTTTCAATGGCAAAAATCAATGAATATTGTAAATGCACAAACAGTAATATCTCCACATTGCAAGGTGCAATTATGAAATTTTTTGCTTTTTCCTGTTAATCCTAGCATGATAAAGAAGATTCAAAGAGAGTGAGATGCCAGCTCCTTTCATTCAGTCAGTAGCTTCAAACATTTCTGGTATATGAAAAACATGTTTTTCAATGGCAAAAATCAATGAATATTGTAAATGCACAAACAGTAATATCTCCACATTGCAAGGTGCAATTCTGAAATTTTTTGCTTTTTCCTGTTAATCCTAGCATGATAAAGAAGATTCAAAGAGAGTGAGATGCCAGCTCCTTTCATTCAGTCAGTAGCTTCAAACATTTCTGGTATATGAAAAACATGTTTTTCAATGGCAAAAATCAATGAATATTGTAAATGCACAAACAGTAATATCTCCTCATTGCAAGGTGCAATTCTGAAATTTTTTGCTTTTTCCTGCTAATCCTAGCATGATAAAGAAGATTCAAAGAGAGTGAGATGCCGGCTCCTTTCATTCAGTCAGTAGCTTCAAACATTTCTGGACGTTTTTCAATGGCAAAAATCAATGAATATTGTAAATGCACAAACAGTAATATCTCCACATTGCAAGGTGCAATTCTGAAATTTTTTGCTTTTTCCTGTTAATCCTAGCATGATAAAGAAGATTCAAAGAGAGTGAGATGCCAGCTCCTTTCATTCAGTCAGTAGCTTCAAACATTTCTGGTATATGAAAAACATGTTTTTCAATGGCAAAAATCAATGAATATTGTAAATGCACAAACAGTAATATCTCCACATTGCAAGGTGCAATTCTGAAATTTTTTGCTTTTTCCTGTTAATCCTAGCATGATAAAGAAGATTCAAAGAGAGTGAGATGCCAGCTCCTTTCATTCAGTCAGTAGCTTCAAACATTTCTGGTATATGAAAAACATGTTTTTCAATGGCAAAAATCAATGAATATTGTAAATGCACAAACAGTAATATCTCCACATTGCAAGGTGCAATTCTGAAATTTTTTGCTTTTTCCTGCTAATCCTAGCATGATAAAGAAGATTCAAAGAGTGAGATGCCAGCTCCTTTCATTCAGTCAGTAGCTTCAAACATTTCTGGTATATGAAAAACATGTTTTTCAATGGCAAAAATCAATGAATATTGTAAATGCACAAACAGTAATATCTCCACATTGCAAGGTGCAATTCTGAATTTTTTTGCTTTTTCCTGCTAATCCTAGCATGATAAAGAAGATTCAAAGAGAGTGAGATGCCAGCTCCTTTCATTCAGTCAGTAGCTTCAAACATTTCTGGACGTTTTTCAATGGCAAAAATCAATGAATATTGTAAATGCACAAGCAGTAATATCTCCACATTGCAAGGTGCAATTCTGAAATTTTTTGCTTTTTCCTGTTAATCCTAGCATGATAAAGAAGATTCAAAGAGAGTGAGATGCCAGCTCCTTTCATTCAGTCAGTAGCTTCAAACATTTCTGGTATATGAAAAACATGTTTTTCAATGGCAAAAATCAATGAATATTGTAAATGCACAAACAGTAATATCTCCACATTGCAAGGTGCAATTCTGAAATTTTTTGCTTTTTCCTGCTAATCCTAGCATGATAAAGAAGATTCAAAGAGAGTGAGATGCCAGCTCCTTTCATTCAGTCAGTAGCTTCAAACATTTCTGGACGTTTTTCAATGGCAAAAATCAATGAATATTGTAAATGCACAAACAGTAATATCTCCACATTGCAAGGTGCAATTCTGAAATTTTTTGCTTTTTCCTGTTAATCCTAGCATGATAAAGAAGATTCAAAGAGAGTGAGATGCCAGCTCCTTTCATTCAGTCAGTAGCTTCAAACATTTCTGGTATATGAAAAACATGTTTTTCAATGGCAAAAATCAATGAATATTGTAAATGCACAAACAGTAATATCTCCACATTGCAAGGTGCAATTCTGAAATTTTTTGCTTTTTCCTGCTAATCCTAGCATGATAAAGAAGATTCAAAGAGAGTGAGATGCCAGCTCCTTTCATTCAGTCAGTAGCTTCAAACATTTCTGGTATATGAAAAACATGTTTTTCAATGGCAAAAATCAATGAATATTGTAAATGCACAAACAGTAATATCTCCACATTGCAAGGTGCAATTCTGAAATTTTTTGCTTTTTCCTGTTAATCCTAGCATGATAAAGAAGATTCAAAGAGAGTGAGATGCCAGCTCCTTTCATTCAGTCAGTAGCTTCAAACATTTCTGGTATATGAAAAACATGTTTTTCAATGGCAAAAATCAATGAATATTGTAAATGCACAAACAGTAATATCTCCACATTGCAAGGTGCAATTCTGAAATTTTTTGCTTTTTCCTGCTAATCCTAGCATGATAAAGAAGATTCAAAGAGTGAGATGCCAGCTCCTTTCATTCAGTCAGTAGCTTCAAACATTTCTGGTATATGAAAAACATGTTTTTCAATGGCAGAAATCAATGAATATTGTAAATGCACAAACAGTAATATCTCCACATTGCAAGGTGCAATTCTGAAATTTTTTGCTTTTTCCTGCTAATCCTAGCATGATAAAGAAGATTCAAAGAGAGTGAGATGCCAGCTCCTTTCATTCAGTCAGTAGCTTCAAACATTTCTGGACGTTTTTCAATGGCAAAAATCAATGAATATTGTAAATGCACAAACAGTAATATCTCCACATTGCAAGGTGCAATTATGAAATTTTTTGCTTTTTCCTGTTAATCCTAGCATGATAAAGAAGATTCAAAGAGAGTGAGATGCCAGCTCCTTTCATTCAGTCAGTAGCTTCAAACATTTCTGGTATATGAAAAACATGTTTTTCAATGGCAAAAATCAATGAATATTGTAAATGCACAAACAGTAATATCTCCACATTGCAAGGTGCAATTCTGAAATTTTTTGCTTTTTCCTGTTAATCCTAGCATGATAAAGAAGATTCAAAGAGAGTGAGATGCCAGCTCCTTTCATTCAGTCAGTAGCTTCAAACATTTCTGGTATATGAAAAACATGTTTTTCAATGGCAAAAATCAATGAATATTGTAAATGCACAAACAGTAATATCTCCTCATTGCAAGGTGCAATTCTGAAATTTTTTGCTTTTTCCTGCTAATCCTAGCATGATAAAGAAGATTCAAAGAGAGTGAGATGCCGGCTCCTTTCATTCAGTCAGTAGCTTCAAACATTTCTGGACGTTTTTCAATTGCAAAAATCAATGAATATTGTAAATGCACAAACAGTAATATCTCCACATTGCAAGGTGCAATTCTGAAATTTTTTGCTTTTTCCTGTTAATCCTAGCATGATAAAGAAGATTCAAAGAGAGTGAGATGCCAGCTCCTTTCATTCAGTCAGTAGCTTCAAACATTTCTGGTATATGAAAAACATGTTTTTCAATGGCAAAAATCAATGAATATTGTAAATGCACAAACAGTAATATCTCCACATTGCAAGGTGCAATTCTGAAATTTTTTGCTTTTTCCTGTTAATCCTAGCATGATAAAGAAGATTCAAAGAGAGTGAGATGCCAGCTCCTTTCATTCAGTCAGTAGCTTCAAACATTTCTGGTATATGAAAAACATGTTTTTCAATGGCAAAAATCAATGAATATTGTAAATGCACAAACAGTAATATCTCCACATTGCAAGGTGCAATTCTGAAATTTTTTGCTTTTTCCTGCTAATCCTAGCATGATAAAGAAGATTCAAAGAGTGAGATGCCAGCTCCTTTCATTCAGTCAGTAGCTTCAAACATTTCTGGTATATGAAAAACATGTTTTTCAATGGCAAAAATCAATGAATATTGTAAATGCACAAACAGTAATATCTCCACATTGCAAGGTGCAATTCTGAATTTTTTGCTTTTTCCTGCTAATCCTAGCATGATAAAGAAGATTCAAAGAGAGTGAGATGCCAGCTCCTTTCATTCAGTCAGTAGCTTCAAACATTTCTGGACGTTTTTCAATGGCAAAAATCAATGAATATTGTAAATGCACAAGCAGTAATATCTCCACATTGCAAGGTGCAATTCTGAAATTTTTTGCTTTTTCCTGTTAATCCTAGCATGATAAAGAAGATTCAAAGAGAGTGAGATGCCAGCTCCTTTCATTCAGTCAGTAGCTTCAAACATTTCTGGTATATGAAAAACATGTTTTTCAATGGCAAAAATCAATGAATATTGTAAATGCACAAACAGTAATATCTCCACATTGCAA